>NC_057804.1:335288795-335485570 GCF_018294505.1 Triticum aestivum | reverse complement strand
CGAGTCCATCGCACCGACCTCGCCCGAGTTCGCCATCGCCGGAGATCCCCTTCAACGCCGTCGCCGCATCAGCTCGTCCCCGACCCCGCCGGTGACCTTTACGGGTGCTCTGTGAGCCTAGCTACCCCTCCTACCCTTCCTCTCTCGCCCCCGAGCCGTGTAGCCACCGCACGAAGATCACCCGCACGCACCACCGCGGATCTCGTCGCCGACGTGCTCCCGGCCATCCTCCGGCCAACTCACGGTGTCCAACGCACTCACCACGTTGCGTTGAGTCCAACCGTGCACTTCCCGCACCTCACCGCACACCCTAGCCCCGAGTTCTCCTTCACCCGAACTCAGGTGACCGCCTAGGTCGTCGCCGGCGCCAACTCCGGCCACCCCGAGCCCAACTGACTCCACCAAGAGCCGCGGCTCGTCCTCAGCTCCACCCCGATGCCCTCCGCGACCCATTTGGTGGCCGGAACGGCCAAAACCACTTCCGCCGCCGCGTCGGGCTCGCCGGCGGCTAAACGCCGGTGCAGCCATTTTGACTTTGACCACGGGTGGGCCCTGGTTGACTCTGTTGAGTTAATGACAGGTGGGGCCCCCTTCTGCTAATTATCCAGATTAGTTTAAACTAAATTAAATTTGATAATTATCCAATGACACCCTGGACCCACGCGTCAGGTTTGACCTGGACCGGGTCTGTTGACCTGCTGAGGTCAGCATGACCTCATGCTGACGCAGTAAACCTTTTCTGAAATTAAAATAAATCTAAAATGATTTATAAATTCCAGAAATTGTTGCAAACTTCAAAAATTCATATAAATTCAACCGTAGCTCCAAATCAAACAAATTATATATGAAAAATGATCAGAAAAATCCAATCTATCCATCTGTACTAGTTTCATGCATGTTTAAACAAACTAACTTGAGGTTTAGTGCAGAACAAGATAAAACACTTTAAAGGGCCATTTATGAGTTTGAAATTTGAATCTTTGGTTCAAATTGATTCAAACCCATCTGGTTTTAGTTGCATTAGGCCAACACACTCATATTGCCATGTTTCATGCATGCATCATATTGTCGCACATTGTTTGGTGATGGTTGTGTATCGGTGTTCTTTGCGGCAGGTTCTACCTCCGAGGAGTACCGTGATTACCCTAGCGAAGAACCGTATCCGTGCATCGATCCATCAGGCAAGCAACCAACCATTTGATCATATCGATACAATCCCATGTTCTTGCTCTTGCTCTCTTTTACTGCATTAAGACAACGCGTTTTAAACTGCTGTGTGCTACGGTAGTTGAACCCATTTCCTCTGCATGACCTGTCATTGCCACAGTAATTAGATGAAACCCACTAGCATGTGTAGGAATTGATTGAGACATATGTATGTGTTGTTCCTACCTTGCTATGCCTGCTATGCTTAGAGTCGTGTTAGGTCTGGTTCATCTGGGTGATGGGCTGGAGTGAAATGATCATGTCGGTGATGAGAGTGATGTGGTGAACACGATTTGGTAAAGGTATCGATGAGAGGCCATGTAGGAGTACATGGTGGGTTGTTTCATTGAAGCCGACCTTAAGAACTAAGATCTGTATGCGTGATTTAAGATTCAGCTACTACCATGCATTGGGCCCTAAAATATGACCCCGCTCGACTTCTTATTCACCCTAGTCCTCTGTCCAGGAGTTGCAAGTAGTTTCTGGTGTTTGTAGCTTACTGGAGGCCGTGGACAGCGCTGACCCGCGGGGTGGGCTGTGATGCGGTAGGTACGTGGCAGGGTGTATCAAATACCCGTTAGGTATCTCGGGAACCCTGTACACATCGTTCGGGGCCGTAAGGGAAACCTCGGCCGGACTCCCTGCGGATGGAACCTGGATAGGCGATAAACCTGGACTAGAGACTTAGGTGTTTAGGTAGGTCGTGGTCTACACCCACGTCGGCTTTTGCTTGAAGTCTGCCGAGCACATGTCGTGTGCAGACGCTAAGTGGTGGAAACATGTATGAAGAAGTACACCCCTGCAGGGTTAACATGATCTATTCGAATAGCCGCGTCCGTGGTAAAGGACTACTTGGTTGCTTATACAGTTCATAGACAAGTGAATGGATACTACTAAAAATCTCAAGATAAGCGTGAGTGCCGAGGATGGCTCTTCCGTAGGATGACGGAGGTGGATCCTCGGTGGCGTATTGAAGTGGTGAGTAGTGGACTCGTGTGCGCAAAACCATTTCAACTTGGAGTCTCGTAGGATAGTTTAGCCAAGAGTCAAAGATGGCTTGCTGCAATAACTCCACCAACCCTTCTTGATAATGTGCATGTATGTAGGATCTGACGTAAGTCTTGCTGGGTACCTTTGTACTCATGTTGCTATAATTTACATTTTACAGAAGGCGCTGCAACCCCTTCTGATGGGTTCTTCGTAGACGTTGACATCGACGAGTAGACTAAGGCCCAGGTGGTAATCCTGAGCTTGTGAAGGTCCACGTAGTAATGCTAGGCTTTCCAAGCCTTTTTTATTTTACTAGTTGTCTGTACTCAGACAAGTTACTTCCGCTGCTGGTTTGTATGACTGTATGACTTGAATGTGGGTCGTGTGACCCATACTTGTATGTATGTTATGTATGGCTCTCTGAGCCTTTAAATAAAGTACTTGTGTCATAGAGTCATGTTGTGATGCCTTGTTGTATTTGCACATATCGAGCATATTGTGTGTATGATTGAAATGCTTGGTATGTGTGGGATCTGACTATCTAGTTGTTTATCTTTAGTAGCCTCTCTTACCGGGAAATGTCTCCTAGTGTTTCCATTGAGCCGTGGTAGCTTGCTACTGCTCCGGAACACTTAGGCTGGCCGGCATGTGTCCTTCTTCGTACCTGTGTCTGTCCCTTCGGGGAAATGTCCCACATTGAGTACCGGAGCCCTGTTAGCCCGCTACAGCCCGGTTTACCGGAGTCCTACTAGCCCAGTGCTACAGCCCGGACCCACTTGCTGATGACCGACACGTTCGATGCTGGGTCATGGATGCCTGTCCCTGTAAGTCTGTGCCACTTTGGGTTTACGACTAGTCATGTCAGCCCGGGCTCCTTATCATATGGATGCTAGCGACATCATCATATACGTGAGCCAAAAGGCGCAAACGGTCCCGGGCAAAGGTAAGGAGACACCCGTGGGAATACCGTGCGTGAGGCCGCAAAGTGATATGAGGTGTTATAGGCTAGATCGATGTGACATTGAGTCGGGGTCCTGACATGTCCGGTCCATGTAGCTTCTTTTGTAGATGCATGGCCTTGTGGATCTCTAGAGGCCGGATGTACGGGGTCCTGGCCGGATGTCCGGTGCCTGGAGGCTGTCCTTGCCTTCTTCCATGGGTTCTCTTCCTCCACGGACTTGGGGTCTTGACCATCTTCACGTGCATCCTCGGGAGGGTCCTCTTGGTACCTAATCATGCACAACATTTCGGATTGAGGTAGTAGCCATGTCTCGAGAGGATCATATGAGATATCATTAAGGAGAGAATTCACCTCGGTCTCGAGAGATCTAGGACGTCCTCTAGTCATGGGTCCTCTTGGGGCTTGGTGAGGCGACGGAAGTTCCATGGGGATGACCGAAGGATGCTCCGCATCATCTCCCCTCCCTTGGGAAAGATCTAATCTCGGATTGAAATCCTCATCACCATGGTATGGGGAGAGATCAGAGACGTTGAATATGTCGCTCACGTTGTACTTATCGCGTGGGAGATCGATCTTGTAAGCGTTGTTGTTGTAGCGTGCTAGCACCTTGAAGGGTCCGTCGGCTCGAGGGAGAAGCTTGGACTTGCGTTCGTTCGTGAAGCGGTCCTTGCGAAGGTGTACCACACGAGGTCTCCAATGTTGAATATCATGGGATGCTTGTTGATGTTGATCTTGGTCGCGAGTCGTTGTACTTGGCGCTCGATGGTGTGTCTTGTATCTTCATGCATCTTCTTGATGTAGCTTGCACGGCCACTTGTGTCGAGGTTGGTGCGCTCTTGTAGAGGAAGAGGTAGAATGTCAAATGGGGACAACGGGTTGAATCCGTAGACGACCTCGAAGGGGGACTTGCCGGTCGTCGAATGTCTTGCACGGTTGTAGGCGTACTCGGCGATGGGTAGACACTCCTCCCACTCCTTGATGTTCTTCTTGAGCAACACGCGAAGTAGAGTGGAGAGTGTACGGTTCGTCACCTCCGTTTGGCCGTCAATTTGAGGATGGTATGCGGATGAGAACAAGAGCTTGATTCCGAGCTTGGCGCATAGGGTCTTCCAAAAGTAACTCAAGAACTTGACGTCGCGGTCGGAGACGATTGTCTTTGGTACTCCATGGAGGCGCAAGATTTCCCTACAAAAGAGATTTGCAACATGTCAAGCATCGTCTATGATGAGGACATCAATACCATTTTTACACCCACAGCCCCTACTGCTACATATACTGGACCATTTACTAGAGCTCGCGCATGCCAATTAAATTATCAGGTACTTTCGTTTCTTGGTAATGATTTTAATGTTCATGAGAATATGATGCTGCCTAAATTGGATACATTCGTTTTGCTTACAAATGAAGGGCCTAGCTTGGAGAACGATGGACATTGGAGCAAGAACAAGCATGGAGATGATGCCATGCGCAAGGGGAACAAGCACGGAGTTACAAGTGATGCTTTCAGGACTTTGAAGCCACCATAATGGGTGCATGAAGCCTTGGACGAAATATACAAGATGTCACTTCATAAATTTCGTCCTGAGGCTACTCTAGGTGCTGCATCACCTTATTATTGGGCCAGGCCCTTGTAATTTCTAAATACATAAGTATAGGCTATTTTTAGAGTCCATATGTGTGGGGAAAGAAGAGATAGGGTTGATTTCGGACCCCTCCACCAAGGGCCACGAAATTCCCCCCTCTTCCTCCATATATACAGCACTTAGGGCACCGTTTAGACTTTGGGTTTTGTTTAGATTAAAAGTTCGCCATAGCTGCAACTTCGCGTAATTCGTTTGTGTTCAACGACCAGACAAAGGCATCACAGAACCCCACCTTGATCAATAAAGCTTTCATCTTATATTCGCAATATCCAGATTGCAATCTCAGTTTCTTGCTTGTTCTTCGTTTGCTCGCAGGAAACAGACCCTCATGGTTAGGTTGATCGTGCTCCGGCGTGGTCAATAACCTCTCGGAGTTAGTTTAGCGATTGCTAAGGCGCGACGTCCTCGCACATTCGTAGTCGGATCGTCAAAGTCGACTTCCACCAAAGCGATATCCATCATCTCATCGAAAGACGGGACACCTTTGCCTCTATCAAGTGGTATCAGATTTCCAGGTTGCTCGGTGAGATTTTACAGTTTTTCATAGTTTAGATCGAGTCTATCCTTCATACCTATTGTCGACGAATAAGCCACAAAAAAATTAGGGTTAGTTCATCATATCCGAACCAATCCGACCCTTTGCATAATATTTCTAGGGTTTTGCTTTGTTGAATTTGCGGTTGCATCGTCGTGTCTAGTTGCTGGTCTTAGCGTCTAGTCTTTTAGAGTTTCGAGTTCTGGTCATAAGTTGTCACGCCGCCACCGCACCATCATCATCGCCCCTGCCACCTACCACCACAGCTCTGAATCCGTATCCATATACCACCACCAATCCGTGTCCGTATACCACCACCGATCCATATCCATATGCTACCACCGCTACCACCACCGCTGCCATATACCACAACCATATATCCACCACCAATCCGAGTTCCTTGCATATTAGGTTTGTTTTCGAGATTCATCTAGTTTCCGATTCGTGTTTCCTTGCTGGAGTAGGTTTCGGAAAAAAAAAATCCGGAAACCACCCTCCGTTTAGGCCCAAAATTTTCTGGAAACGCACTTGTCGAAAAAAATTCTGGCTATCCTATTTTTAGGTGTTTCTAAGCGTATTGAGACAGTCGCCGTTATAGAAAGTTTTTTTGACCCGTTTCAAGTTTTTGGGTCCGGGCTGTCAAAAAAAAAATTGGTCGAAAAATTTTTGTGCCCATCCTGTCAGTTTGACATGGGAAGAGTTTTCCGACACTCGCCATTATAGTGATTTTTCGCAAAAAAAAAGAGCAGCGCAAAAAAAACAAAAACAATCAGCGCAAAAAAAAATTCCAGAGTGTGCTTTTCCCTTGTTTACGTGCAGCGCCGTGATTTTGTTAGTGTTCTAGGCTCGCGTCTCTAGCACGGTCTAGCCTAGGACAAGCACAACACCGTCGTTGAGCGTTTATTCAACTTTGCATCTCTGAATTGATTATTGCTGACCCTTTTTGCTACCATATTATAAGCCTTGCCAGCTCCACATACATCTACGTCGTGCGTTTGACTCTCCCTGGTAATCGCTCTGTCCAAGCTTTGAGAGTTTTGACTACAATGGTTGCCAATCACCACCTGCTGCTGGGTAAGAACTGGTAAGAATTTGAGATTTGCTTGACGGGTTTGTGATACACCACCACCACTTCTTAGTAATCTGTAGGATCATATTCTTGTGTGTTTATATTTGCTGCTAACCATGGTAGGATCACAAGCCGATGAGACTGATTGGGAGAACCTGACGAACAAACAGCTACATGATAAATTTCAGCAAATGATGAGTGGACAGGTGCAAGATGTGATAAACAGATTTGACGAGGCCATGGAGAAGATAGATGGCATTGAGAAGACGGTCGAAACAAAGCTTGATAGAAAGTTTAATGAATTGCTCGCGCGTTTTCCACAACCACCGCCGGCTGCACCTATCGCACCTCTGCAACAACAACAACAACAACGCCTCCTTCCGAATCAGTATGGACGAGCGAAGCGTGTTCCTATTGTGGATGGACAAACTGCTGGTGCTGCTGTTCCTGTTGTTGATGCTTCCTTGGCTCCTTCTACTTCTGCTGCTGGTACCCAGGAGGATGATGAGTATGTGGGCGATTATGAGGATGAGGTTGATCAAAATCAGAACTACGTGCAGCCACCAGCATCACCACCAGCAGGTCGACCTCAGGTATATATTCGTAATGGTAGGCCTGCACCACCACCTCAAGTACGAGATGATGTCCATATTCCTAAACTGAAATTGAATATTCCACCATTTGAGGGTAGATATGTTCCTGATATATATCTTACTTGGGAGTTAGAAACTGAACAACGTTTTACATGTTTACAATATCCCGAGGAGAGACGGGTTGCTGCTGCTGTTTGTGCTTTCACTAGTTTTGCATGTGTATGGTGGTCTGAACATAGTAGATTATATCCTATTCCAGCTACTTGGGATGCTTTGAAAACTTCTATGCGTACTCGTTGGGTTCCACCATATTATCAACGTGAATTGCTTCAAAAATTGCAGCGTTTAAGACAAGGAAAAAATTATGTAGAAGAATATTATCAGGAATTACGAACTGGCATGATTAGATGTGGTATTGTTGAGGAGAATGAAGCTATGCTTGCACGTTTTACGGGTGGATTAAATAGAGAGATTCAGACCATTCTAGAGTATAAGGAGTATCCTAATATCACTCATTTATTCCATCTTGCTTGTAAAGCTGAACGTGAAGTGCAGGATCGACAAGCAATGGCGCGCACTAAATTTTCTGCAGATCGACCTTCCTCATGGACACCGCGTGCATCTTCTACTTCCACTACACCAGCACCTCCATCAGGTGCCACCTCCAGCCGTGGTACAAGAAAGCAGGCACAACCACCACTATCTACTAAGAGCGCACCTGCCGGACCTACACAGAGCTCTTCTTCTTCCATGGCATCAATAGGGCACACAAGTGATATTATTTGTCATCGTTGTAAAGGAAGAGGTCATTATGCGCGAGAATGCAAATCTCAGCGTGTGATGATTGCTACTCAGGATGGTGGGTATGAGCCCGCTAGTGACTATGATGAGGAGACTTTGGCTCTTAATACACGTGAAGAACATGGTGGAGATGATTCTGATCATGAGACGCAATACATGGCTCTTGAAGACGCTGATAGGTATGAATGTTTAGTTGCTCAACGTGTTTTGAGTGTGCAGGTCACACAAGCTAAGCAAAATCAGAGGCACAATTTGTTCCATACCAAGGGAGTTGTGAAGGAACGTTCTGTGCGCGTCATCATAGACGGAGGGAGCTGTAACAACTTGGCTAGCATGGAGATGGTGGAGAAGCTTTCTCTCACCACAAGACCACATCCACATCCTTACTACATCCAATGGTTCAACAACAGCGGCAAGGTTAAGGTAACACGTATTGTTCGTGTGCATTTTAGTATCTCTACATATGCTGATTATGTTCATTGTGATGTAGTACTTATGCAAGCATGTTCCTTATTACTTGGTAGACCATCGCAATTTGATATAAATTCTGTACACCATGGTAGAAACAATCAGTATACTCTTGTTCATAAGGATAAAAATATTACTTTGCTTCCTATGACTCCTGATTCCATTTTGAAAGATGATATTAATAGAGCTAATAAAGCAAAACAGGAAAAGAATAAGAGTGAAAACCAGATTGTGGTAAAAGAATTTGAGCAACAAATGAAGCCTAATAATAAACCATCTAGTGTTGCTTCTGAAATTAAATTGAAGAGTGCATGTTTATTTGCCACCAAATCTGATATTGATGAGCTAGATTTCAGCAAATCTGTTTGCTATGCTTTTGTGTGCAAAGAGGCATTATTTTCATTCAAGGATGTCCCTTCCGCTTTGCCTCGTGCTGTCACTAACATTTTGCAGGAGTTCGCTGACGTCTTTCCACAAGACGTGCCACCGGGATTACCGCCTATTCGAGGGATTGAGCATCAGATTGACTTAATACCCGGTGCTTCACTGCCAAACCGTGCGCCATACCGTACCAATCCAGAGGAGACGAAAGAGATTATGCGTCAAGTACAAGAGCTTCTCGACAAAGGTTATATACGCGAATCCCTTAGTCCTTGTCATGTTCCTATTATTCTAGTGCCGAAAAAGGATGGTACATCATGTATGTGTGTTGATTGTAGAGGCATTGATAATATTACTATTCGTTATCGTCATCCTATTCCTAGGCTAGATGATATGCTTGATGAATTGAGTGGCTCTACAATATTCTCCAAAGTTGATTTGCGTAGTGGATACCATCAAATTCGTATGAAATTGGGAGATGAATGGAAAACAACATTTAAAACTAAGTTTGGATTATATGAGTGGTTAGTGATGCCTTTTGGGTTAACTAATGCACCTAGTACTTTCATGAGATTAATGAACGAAGTTTTACGTGCTTTCATTGGACGATTTGTGGTAGTTTACTTTGATGACATATTGATTTATAGCAGATCTTTGGAAGAACATTTGGAACATTTACGTGTTGTTTTTATTGCTCTACGTGATGCATGTTTGTTTGGTAACCTTGGGAAGTGCACCTTTTGCACCGACTGAGTATCTTTTCTTGGCTATGTTGTTACTCCACAGGGAATTGAAGTTGATAAAGCCAAGATTGAAGCTACTGAGAGTTGGCCGCAGCCCAAAACGGTCACACAAGTGAGGAGTTTTCTTGGCCTCGCTGGATTCTATAGGCGTTTTGTGAGAGATTTCAGCACCATTGCTGCACCTCTCAATGAGCTTACAAAGAAAGATGTGCCTTTTCTTTGGGGTACCGCACAGGAAGAAGCCTTCATAGTATTGAAAGATAAGTTGACACATGCTCCTTTATTCCAACTTCCTGATTTTAATAAGACTTTTGAGCTTGAATGTGATGCTAGTGGAATTGGATTAGGAGGTGTGTTATTACAAGATGGCAAACCTGTTGCATACTTTTATGAAAAATTGAGTGGGCCTAGTCTGAATTATTCTACTTATGATAAAGAATTATATGCTCTTGTTCGGACTTTAGAAACATGGCAACATTATTTATGACCCGAAGAATTTGTTATACATTCTGATCATGAATCTTTGAAACATATTAAAAGTCAAGGTAGACTGAATCGTAGACATGCTAAATGGGTTGAATTCATTGAGACTTTCCCTTATGTCATTAAACACAAGAAGGGAAAAGAAAATGTTATTGCTGATGCATTGTCTCGTTGCTATACTATGCTTTCACAACTTGATTTCAAAATATTTGGTTTGGAGACCATCAAAGATCAATATGTGCATGATGCTAATTTTAAAGATGTAATGCAGAATTGTAAAGAAGGAAGAATGTGGAACAAGTTTGTCGTTAACGATGGATTTGTGTTTCGTGCTAACAAGCTATGCATTCCAGCTAGCTCCGTTCGTCTTTTGTTGTTGCAGGAGGCACATGGAGGAGGATTAATGGGACACTTTGGCGTGAAGAAGACGGAGGACGTACTTGCTACACATTTCTTTTGGCCAAAGATGAGACGGGATGTTGAGCGTTTTATTGCTCGCTGCACTACATGTCAAAAAGCTAAGTCACGACTCAATCCTCATCGTTTATATATGCCTTTGCCTGTACCTAGTGTTCCTTGGGAGGATATATCTATGGACTTTGTTTTAGGTTTACCTCGAACAAAGAAGGGGATGGATAGCATATTTGTTGTCGTGGATAGATTCTCAAAAAATGGCACACTTTATACCATGTCATAAAAGTGACGATGTTGTTAATGTTGTTGATTTGTTCTTTCGTGAAATTATTCGCTTGCATGGTGTGCCAAATACTATTGTTTCAGATCGTGATACTAAATTTCTTAGCCACTTTTGGAGATGTTTATGGGCTAAGTTGGGGACTAAGCTGCTTTTTAGTACTACTTGTCACCCCCAAACTGATGGACAAACTGAAGTAGTAAATAGAACTTTGTCTACTCATCTTAGAGCTGTTTTGAAGAATAATAAGAAAATGTGGGAGGAATGCTTGCCTCATATTAAATTTGCTTATAATCGTTCATTTCATTCTACTACTAAGATGTGCCCTTTTGAAGTTGTGTATGGTTTCCTACCTCGTGCGCCTATTGATTTGTTGCCTCTTCCATCTTCGGAGAAGGTTAATTTTGATGCTAAACAACATGCTGAATTGATTTTTAAAATGCATGAGTTAACTAAGGAAAACATTGAGCGTATGAATGGTAAATATAAACTTGCTGGAGATAAGGGTAGAAAACATGTTGTGTTTGCACTTGGAGATCTTGTTTGGTTACATTTGCGTAAGGATAGATTTCCTGATTTGCGCAAATCAAAGCTAATGCCACGTGCTGATGGTCCCTTTAAGGTGTTAGAGAAAATAAATGATAATGCATATAAACTTGAGCTGCCTACAGATTTTGGGGTTAGTCCCACTTTTAACATTGTAGATTTGAAGCCTTATTTGGGTGAGGAAGATGAGCTACCGTCGAGGACGACTTCATTTCAAGAAGGGAAGGATGATGAGGACACCAATACCATTGTTACACCCACAGCCCCTGCTGCTATACATATGGGACCAATTACTAGAGCTCGCGCACGCCAATTAAATTATCAGGTACTTTCGTTTCTTGGTAATGATTTTAATGTTCATGAGAATATGATGTTGCCTAAATTGGATACATTTGTTTTGCTTACAAATGAAGGGCCTAGCTTGGAGAAGAATGGACATTGGAGCAAGAACAAGCATGGAGATGATGCCATGCGCAAGGGGAACAAGAACGGAGTTACAAGTGATGATTTCAGGACTTTGAAGCCACCATAATGGGTGCATGAAGCCTTGGACGAAATATACAAGATGCCACTTCATAAATTTTGTCCCGAGGCTATTCTAGGTGCTGCGTCACCTTATTATTGGGCCAGGCCCTTGTAATTTCGAAATACATAAGTATAGGCTATTTTAGAGTCCGTATGTGTGGGGAAACAAGATATAGGGTTGATTTCGGACCCCTCCACCAAGGGCCACGAAATTCCCCCTCTTCCTCCATATATACAGCCCTTAGGGCACCGTTTAGACTTTGGGTTTTGTTTAGATTAAAAGTTCGCCATAGCTGCAACTTCGCGTACTTCGTTTATGTTCAACGACCAGACAAAGGCGTCACAGAACCCCAGCTTGATCAATAAAGCTTTCATCTTATATTCGTAATATCCAGATTACAATCTCAGTTTCTTGCTTGTTCTTCGTTTGCTCGCAAGAAACAGACCCTCGTGGTTAGGTTGATCGTGCTCCGGCGTGGTCAATAACCTCGAGTTGGTTTAGCGATTGCTAAGGCGCGACATCCTCGCACGTTCATAGTCGGATCATCAAAGTCGACTTCCACCAAAGCGATATCCATCATCTCATCGAAAGACGGGACACCTTTGCCTCTATCAGTCTATCTTGTTGCAAGGGATGAAATGTGCCATCTTAGAAAATCGGTCCACAACAACAAACACGGAATCCTTGACATTTTGAGTTCTAGGCAAACCAAGTACAAAATCCATGCTAATGTATTCACAAGTTGATAAGGAATAGGAAGAGGCATGTAGAGACCATGTGATTGAGCTTTAGACATAGCTTTGCGACATGTAGAGCATCGGGTGGTGAAGCGTGAGATGTCACGGAACATCTTGGGCCAAAAGTAGTTCTTGGAGAGCGTGGCGAAAGTCTTGTCGCGTCCAAAGTGTCCCATGAGTCCGCCTCCATGAGCCTCTTGCAAAAGGAGCAAACGAAGAGAAGACTCCAGAATGCATAGTTTGTTATCTCTCATAAGATAACCATCCTTGATGTAATATTGTTCCCAAGAAGTATGCGTCAAATACTTAGCATAAGGAATAGAAAAAGATGGATCATTAGGATACAAGTCTTTTATGTGCTCAAAGCCTATAACATTCAACTCAAGTTTAGTGACAAGCATGCATATGCGGGAAAGTGCATCGGCAACTACATTTTCCTTACCATCAATGTACTTGATCACATAGGGAAAAGATTCAATAAATTCACTCCATTTGGCATGGCGCTTGTTTAACTTAGTTTGACCTTTGAAGTACTTAAGCGTTTCATGATCGGTATGGATGACAAACTCATGAGGTCTAAGATAATGTTCCCAAACATGTAGCACACGCACTAAGGCATACAATTCTTTGTCATATATGGGATAGTTAAGTTGAGCACCGGAGAGTTTTTCACTAAAATATGCAATGGCTCATTTTTCTTGCATCAAAACTCCACCAATTCTGGTACCACTCGCATCACAATGAACTTCAAAAGTTTTGTCAAAATTGGGCAAAGCAAGAACCAGAGCATGAGTAAGCAAAGACTTGAGCTCATCAAAAGCGGTGGATTGCAAAGAACCCCAAACAAAAGGAGCATTCTTCTTACTCAAGGCATGCAAAGGAGCGACAATTGTGCTAAAATCTTTCACAAAACGACGATAAAAACCCGCAAGACCAAGAAAACTACGCACTTGTTGCAAATTGATGGGTTGGAGCCAAGTTTTAATTGCTTCAATTTTAGTTTCATCAACATGGACACCCTTGGAAGATACAATGAAACCCAAGAAAACCACTTTGTCAACAACAAATGTGCACTTTTTCATGTTTGCATAAAGGCTTTCCTTGCGAAGGGTTTGCAAAACATCCCTAACATGATTAAGATGCTCTTTCATGGTTTTGCTAAACACAAGAATATCATCGAAGTAAACCACACCAAAGACTCCAATATAAGGCGAAGCACATAATGCATGAGGCGCATGAAAGTACCGGGAGCCTCCGATAAACCCATAGGCATAACTAACCACTCATATAGGCCAAATTTGGTTTTGAAAGCAGTTTTCCATTCATCACCCTCTTGAATGCGTATTTGGTAATAGCCACTTTTAAGATCAATTTTTGAGAAAAAGTTGGCTCCACTAAGTTCATCAAGCATATCATCTAAGAAAGGAATGGGATGCCTATAGCGAACGGTAATAGCATTTATAGGTCTACAATCGGAACACAAGCGGAAACTTCCATCGGGCTTTGGCACAAGTATAACCGGAACGGCACAAGGGCTTAAGCTTTCACGTACATGACCGTTGTCGGTTAGTTGTTGTACTTGCCGTTGAATCTCCTTGGCTTCTTTGGGATTGACACGATATGGAGCTTTGTTTGGAAGTGGTGCTCCGGGGATGAGGTCGATTCGATGCTCAATGCCTCGTAGAGGAGGTAGACCCGGAGGTAGCTCATCCGGGAAAACATCTTGAAATTCCTGTAAAAGAGATTGAAACACCAAAGGTAGCTCGTGAATGGTGTTAGTTTTTGGTTCTCCATCCTTGCACACAAGGACAAAGTGCATCATACTCGATGGGTTCTCACACACTTCTCTCATCTCACTTTTTGTGGCAAATAGTATGAGGTTTTTCTCTCTAGGTGAAGAGGTGCTCAAATTTGGCTGGTGGCTCTCACTCATTTTTTGGTGGATGTCTTTTTGACTCTTCTCTCTATGGTGGTTGGCTTGCTTGTCGGCTATCACTTGACTAGGAGACATAGGTCGTAGCACATATTCCTTCCCTTCCATCTTGAAGCTATAGTGGTTGGTACGCCCGTTGTGGAAGACACCATGGTCGAATTGCCATGGTCGACCAAGAAGGAGGTGGCAAACGGTCATTGGGACCACATCACACTCCAAAGTGTCCTCATATGCACCAATTTTGAAGGATACTTGGACCGTATGCTCAACTCATATAGTGCCAGAGTCACTTAGCCATTGAACCTTGTAGGGGTGCGAGTGCTTTTTCTTGACCAATTGAAGCTTGGAGCATAGTTCTTCACTTGCCAAGTTGTGGCAACTACCTCCATCAATGATGACCTTGACGGATCGTCCATTGATGCCGGCCTT
Source organism: Triticum aestivum (assembly GCF_018294505.1). Lineage (NCBI taxonomy): Eukaryota > Viridiplantae > Streptophyta > Magnoliopsida > Poales > Poaceae > Triticum > Triticum aestivum. Next base: position 335,470,832 of record NC_057804.1, on the reverse strand, counting down.
AGTGTGGAAGATGTGGCATCTTTGGTCTTCTTCTTGTTGATGTTGAAGAGTCAAGACCTTGGAGACAACAAGAGCGGGGCTCGTATCTTCATCACAAAAGACTTGATCATCTTCATCCTCGTTCACGCGCCAGTGCATGGCCACTTTCTCAAGAGCTTCCATTTCATCTTCACTCATTGATTCGTAGGTGCCATCGTTGTTGAGGATCATGGTGCGCTTGTTTGTGCATTCATAGGACTTGTGGCCTCGGCCGCCGCAAGTGAAACACTTGAAGGAGCTTGTCTTGACGGTCTCATCGGTCGGAGTAGAAGACAAAGCAAGTGGCTTGAAGTTGCTTGTAGTAGGAGGAAGACGACTTGAACTTGCCGAAGTTTTCTTGTAACTTGACTTGTCGTCGTTGCTTGGAGAAGGCTTGGTTGATGTCGAAGTTGGAGTAGTTGTTGAAGCTTGGTTATTGGAGAAGTCGTAGGTCTTGGATGAGTACTTGGCGTATTTGAAGTCATCTTGCACTTGACGTTCCGCCCTTGTAGCTTGATGCACAAGCTCAATGAGGTTGGAGTAGGGTTGGAAGTCGGCGATCTTCTTGATGGGATGATTGAGTCCATTCAAGAATCGTGCCATCGTTTGCTCATCATCCTCCATGACATTGGCTCGAATCATGGCAATCTCCATTTCCTTGTAGTATTCTTCAACACTCTTTGTTCCTTGCTTGAGGAGTTGTAGCTTCTTGAAGAGATCGCGGTTGTAGTATGTGGGCACAAAAGGTGCTCGCATGACATCCTTCATTTGAGCCCAAGTGGTGATTGGAGGTTCACCTCTTACTTGTCAGCGCTCAAGGACTTGTTCCCACCATATGAGCACATAGTCTAGGAACTCAAGTGATGCCATAGCGATCTTCTTCTCTTCCTCATAGTTGTGCAAACGAAAGATTTTGTCGACCTTCAATGCCCATGATAGGTACTCTTCAGGATGATTGCTTCCATTGAACTTGGGCATTGTAAACTTTAGCTTGTCGTAGCATTGCTCTTCATTGTGTTGTTGGCGATGGTGATGATGACACCCTTGACATGGAGGGTAGTCATCCTCATGTTGATCTTGGCGTGGAGGAAGTCCATGATCAACTTGCTCTTGTTGATCTCGAGGTTGAGGTGGAGCTTGACAAGCTTGTGTAGGAGCTTGAGGAACTTGACGTTGCACACGCGGTTGATAGTTCCTCTCTTGGATTTCTTCTCGAAGGGCTTCTTCTTGATTGCACCATTCGCGATTGCGGTTGGTGATGGCTCGACTTGATTCTTGAAGGGCACGTTGCGCCTCAAGAGCTTGCACTTTACGTTGTTGTTGTAGAAGACGTTGAGCCTCGGCATCTTGTTCCTCTTGGTGTAGACGCGCTCGTTCTTCCTCTTGGCGCCATTGTCGTTGTCGTTCTTGAGCTTGTGCAAAAGCGATTTGCTGTGGTTGAGGACGAGGTACTTGCTCCTCGACTTGCTCTTCTGAATGCTTGTCGTGTAGCGGATTGCGAGATGCATGACGGTCTTGACACGCGGCTCGTCTAAGAGTGTTCGATGACGGTGTACTTGAGCCGGAGAAGGAGTCATCGGAGTGTCGACTTGAGTGGCTCCGTCTTGAGTATGAAGAAGTAGAAGGAGGATGTTTCACCAACAAGGCCCGGATCTCATCCGTCCTTGCATCGCTCTCTTGCTTGTGCGCGTCAAGCTTGTTGTCGAAGTAGTCCTTGGTACGTTGCTCGGAGTGTCGCAAGTCGGTGGCAAGGTTGTCGATGCGTTCGTTCATAGCTTGTTGCTCTTGATGCAACGCTCGTTGTGCACCAAAGAGGTGGCTATTGGTGACATATGATGACATGTCGTCGTCTTGCTTGATGAAGAGTGGGTTGGTAGAAGTACTTGGCCTATCCATCATGTCAAGGAAAATGTGAGTGGTAGAAGGAGAAGAACTTATACCAATGTACCTTTGACCGATGTTGATGATGAATCAAGTTCACTCAAATGCGGAGAATGAAATAGCACTATTGGTACCAATTCTTGTCGGTTCTCACACCTACACAAGTAAAAGCTTATGGTCGAGCTTATGGTTCTCAAGACCGTCATGCATCTCGCAACCCGCTACACGTCAAGCATTCACAAGAGCAAGACGATGAGCAAGTCCCTCATCCTCAATCAAACCAAGTCACTTTTGCTCAAGCTCAAGAACGATAACGACTACGGCGCCAAGAGGAAGAACGAGCGCATCTACACCAAGAGCAACAAGACGCCGAGGCTCAACATCTTCAACAACAACAACGAGAAGCACAAGCTCTTGAGGCGGAACGTGCCCATCAAGAATCAAGTCGAGCCATCGCCAACCGCAATCGCGAACGGCGCAATCAAGAGGAAGCCCTTAGAGAAGAAATCCAAGAGAGAAACTACCATCCGCGTGTCCAATGTCAAGCTCCACAAGCTCCTTCACAAGCTCGTCAGGCTCCACCTCAACCTCAAGTTCAACAAGAGCTAGTTGATCATGGAGTTCCTCCACGCCAAGAGCAACATGAGGATGAGAAACCTCCACGTCAAGGGCGTCATCATCACCATCGCCAACAACACAAATCCATGGACCAAATCCAACAAAATTTCAACTCACCAACAAATCACAAAAAAAATTGGGGCTATTTTTGGTGGGGAATTTTCGGATTTAGGAAGAAAACAACAAAATCAAGCTAGAAAACATGGGGTAGGGGCTCCAAAAATGTGATCAACGTGGCTCATGATACCAAGATGATGTAGGGCGGAACCCTAGGGGCCGATCTTTCATGTTTGGAGAGGATCCTATGGGGAAACACGAAGAACGCGTGGAAGAACACAAGGGAAGTCACGGTGGAAAACGAGAGAAACACTCAACCGACAAGTGATTGGTCACACAAGGGCTAGATCACCGAAAGCACAAAGTATCACAAGATCCAAAGTCAACAAAGGAAGATACAAGAGTAACCCTTCTTCACCGCGAGGAGGTCTTGATTGTCTTCTCCGGATGGAGGCCTTGAATCCGGATGGATCTTCTCCGAAGAGGCGCGGTCCCTCACGTCGAGTAGATCCGGTACGGATGAGCAATGCTCTATCTCAAATGAGCTATCACGATACTAACCCTATCTAGGAGTTGAGAGTGGTCAATATATAGTCTTAAAGAGGTGCGAAGTGAAGGGGTACATGGTCCTCAGCCCGCAGCTGGACGTAGCTAGGGTCCGGACGTCCGTGGGGCGCCGGTCGTCCGGAGGCTCGCGGGGTCCTGGACGTCCGGGGTTCCTCGGATGTCCGCAGATTCTGTTTTGTGGTCGCTGGCACGGTCGTCCGGACGCCTTCGGATTTCCGTAATTTCTGTTCTGTGGTCGCTGGCGCGGACGTCCGTAGGGGCTCGGTCGTCTGGAGCCTGGGAGTGTCCGGTCCTCGGGCTGGGCCGGTCGTCCGTAGCCCAGGGCTCGGGTATTCCTCTCTTCTCTTGGCTGTAGCACCCTCCAGGGGTCAGATGTCCGTGCCTGGCCGGCAGTCCGGGTCTTGTAGCTTCCAAAGCAGTCCTTCCTCTTGATCTTCATGGTTGGTGTCCTCGCCACCTTGGCCATTGCGTGTAGCTGTCCCCTGGCTCTCCTCCAAGTACCTGATCACACACAGAGTCTCCGCATGAGGTAGTTGCCATGTCTCATGAGTAGAGGGAGGGAGTTCGAAGAGGAGCAAGTTCACCTTATCTTCAATAGCCTTCGCTCAAGCTCTAGTCATGGCTCCAAGTGGTGTTGAGGGAGATGTAGGTACATCCATGGGGATGAGCGAGGGATGCTCCGCATCATCTCCCCCCCTTGGGAAAGATTCGACCTCGGATCAAAAGTTTTATCACCATGGTATGGAGCGAGGTCCTTGGCATTGAAGATGTTGCTCACATTGTACTTGTCTCGTGGGAGGTCGACCTTGTAGACGTTGTTGTTGTAGCGTGCTAGCACCTTGAAGGGTCCATCAGCTCGAGGGAGAAGTTTGGACTTGCGTTCGTTGGGGAAGCGGTCCTTGCGAAGGTGTAGCCACACAAGATTGTCTATGTTGAAGATCATGGGTTGCTTGTTGACATTGATCTTGGTCGCCAGTCATTGTACTTGGCGCTCGATGGTGTTCCTTGTATCCTCATGCATCTTCTTGATGTAGCTTTCCCATGCACTCGCATCCATGTTGGTGCGCTCTTGTAGAGGAAGAGGTAGAATGTCCAATGGGGACAGCGGGTTGAAGCCGTAGACGACCTCGAAGGGGGACTTGCCGGTAGTCGAATGTATTTCATGGTTTTAGGCGTACTCGGTGATGGGTAGACATGCCTACCACTCCTTGATGTTCTTCTTGATCAACACGCGAAGTAGAGTGGAGAGTGTCCAGTTCGTCACCTCCGTTTTGTCGTCGGTTTGGGGATGGTATGCGGATGAGAACAAGAGCTTGACTCCGAGCTTGGCGCATAGCGTCTTCCAAAGTAACTCAAGAACTTGACGTCACAGTCGGAGACGATTGTCTTTGGTACTCCATGGAGGCGCAAGATTTCCCTACAAAAGAGATTTGCAACGTGTGAAGCATCATCTATCTTGTTGCAAGGAATGAAATGTACCATTTTAGAAAATCGGTCCACAACAACAAACACGGAATCCTTTCCATTTGGAGTTCTAGGCAAACCAAGTACAAAATCCATGCTAATGTCTTCCCAAGGTTGATAAGGAATAGGAAGAGGCATGTAAAGACCATGGGATTGAGCTTTAGACTTAGCTTTGCGACATGTAGAGCATCGGGTGGTGAAGCGTGAGACGTCACGGAACATCTTGGGCCAAAATTAGTTCTTGGAGAGCATGGCGAATGTCTTGTCGCGTCCAAAATGTCCCATGAGTCCACCTCCATGAGCCTCTTGCAAAAGGAGCAAACGTAGAGAAGACTCGGGAATGCATAGTTTGTTAGCTTTCATAAGATAACCATCCTTGATGTAATATTGTTCCCAAGATGTATGCGTCAAACATTTAGCATAAGGAGTAGCAAAAGATGGATCATTAGTATACAAGTCTTTTATGTGCTCAAAGCCAATAACATTCAACTCAAGTTTAGTGACAAGCGTGCATATGCGTGAAAGTGCATCCACAACTACATTTTCCTTACCCTTAATGTACTTGATCACATAGGGGGGAAATTCAATAAATTCACTCCATTTGGCATGACGCTTTGATGCGGAGCATCCTTCGGTCATCCCCATGGACCTTCCATCGCCTCACCAAGCCCCAAGAGGACCCATGACTAGAGCACATGCTAGAGCTCTCCAGACCGAGGTGACTTCTCTCCTTAATGATATCTCATATGATCCTCTTGAGACATGGCTACTACCTCAATCCGAAATGTTGTGCATGATTAGGTACCAAGAGGACCCTCCCGAGGATGCACGTGAAGATGGTCAAGTCCCCAAGTCCGTGGAGGAAGAGAACCCATGGAAGAAGGCAAGGAATGCCTCCAGGCACCGGACATCCGGCCAGGACCCTAGACATTCGGCCCCTGGAGATCCATAAGGCCAGGCATCTGCAGAAGAAGCTATAGGGACCGGACATCCGGCGTTCGGCCCGTACATCCGGCCCCCACCGGAAATCCGGCCTAAATCCCGGACATCCGGCACTGGTGTCCAGGGAGCAGAGAAGCTTGCCCCGGCAGCCTGGACATCCGGTGATCGCCCCGGACATCCAGAGCCTCCCGAAACCGCGGACATCCGGCCCCTCCGAGCGGACATCCGGCGTCACCCCTCAAGTGCACAGAAGAGTCAATTCCACTGGCCCGGACATCCGGCCCCTCCAGCCCGGACATCCGGCACCTCGTGAGCGCCCGGACATCCGGCCCGTTGCCCAGACATCCAGCGCCTTCTGCCTGCGCGCAGCTCCTTTGGGCCGTGGCCCATGTACCCCTTCACCCTTTGACTATATATACTCCCTCATCCCGTACGTTTTAGGCTTAGAATTGGTTTAGCTCATATTTGTGTGAGAGCCTTGCTCATCAACTTGGATACTTCTCCTCGGAGTTCACGGCCTCTTCGGAGAAGATGCCCCAAGCGGATTCAAGACCCCTTTCTAGGGAAGACCATCAAGACCTCCTCATAGAGAAGAACGGTTCCTTTGTATCCTTACCTTTGTTGATTGTGGATCATGTGTTACTCTTTGTTTTCGGTGATCTAGCACTTGTGTGATTGATTCCTTGTCGGTTTCGTGATTCTCTCTTGTTTTCCCCGTGTTTCCCCTTTGTGCTTCCGCGTGTTCTTCGTGATTCCCCGTAGGATCCACTCCAAACTTGAAAGATCGTCCACCTAGGGTTTCATGCTACATCATCTTGGTATCATGAGCCACGTTGATCACGTTTTTGGAGCCCCTACCCCGTGTTTTCTAGATTGATTTTGTTGTTTTTGTCCTAAATCCGAAAATCCCCACACACAAAAAATAGCCCCAATTTTTTTTGTGATTTGTTGGTGTGATGAAATTCTGTTGGATTTGGTCCATGGATTTGTGTTGCTGCGTGTGGATCTAGCTTTCCCCACCCTCCCCACCCTTTTCCATCCACCAATTCGTCCGAATTTTGCCCCGGAGTTGCCATTTTACCCGTGGAGTTCATCGTGTTCATCCCCGATCTAGAGCCCGGACATCCGCCCCGTGTCCACCGGACATCTGGCGCACCGGACATCCGGCAGCTGGCCCGGACATCCGGCCCCTGGGAAAAGCAATTCCACCCCCACGCCACTTCCGCATACTTTCGCCCAATTTTTCCCCGGTGCCCACGCCTCCTTCCGCATACCCACAACACCTTCCACAAACACCACCACCGCTCACCGCTACCTCCTATGTCGAATTTGACACGTTTTGGTCTTTGAGATTTTGGGTTGTGGTTCCCGTGTCCTATTGTGTTTCAGCTATATAGGTACGGTTCAACGTCACCATCAGCACCGCTCACCTCCATCGACTACTCAACATCGCAAAGGACGGTAACTTCAACGACATATTTGTCATAACTTGCAATTGCATTGATACCCCACATGGCCTTACTTTTGGGTAGCTTACCCATCGAGACTAGCCATTGAGTATTGCCGGCAACGTGACTTGTGCACATTAGTGATCATACTCCATAGCATACATACCATAACACCGTGGTGCATATCTTGGAATCAACTTGTGTGTCACAAAGTTGTCATAGCATACACAATTGCTATCTTGGTTTGTGAAGTTCTGCATGAGAAAAGAGCTCAAAAGTGAAAGAGCCACCCAAGCTTTTAAGCAAAGAGAAAAGATAAGCAACGAGCTTATAAGCAAGAACCATAGCATCATACTACATTAAGATTGTCATATAAGATCATCTTGGATCATAGCACCAAAATACCATACATATAGCATACTTGGGATAGAGATTGTTGCATTTTTGCCTAGTAGGTTGTGCACAAGCTCCGTATCCGCCTATTGTGCAATCGTGCTAGCGTCTCTCTAGTATTGTGGAACAAGAGCATTTTCGTGGATTCCACATTTTGGCTCACTTTTGGTTTGCACAATCCCATTTGTCTATTTGCGTGTATGTTTCCGTGTACCCCTACTTGCTTGGTCTACTTGTTGCATTTGCAAATTTGTGAATCTTTTCCAACATTATTGAATATCGCTTTCAATTGCATCAAATTTTGTGCCACCATCCTAACCAAGCTCCACCATAAGCTTTTACTTGTGTAGGTGTGAGAACCGACAAGAATTGGTACCAATAGTGCTATTTCATTGTCCGCATTTGAGTGAACTTGATTCATCATAAACATTGGTCAAAGGTACATTGGTATAAGTTCTTCTCCTTCTACCACTCACATTTTGCTTGAAATGATGGATAGGCCAAGTACTTCTACCAACCCACTCTTCATCGAGCAAGACGACGACATGTCATCATACGTCACCAAGATCCACCTCTTTGGTGCACAACGAGCGTTACATCAAGAGCAACAAGCAATGAACGACCGCATCGACAACCTCGCCACCGACTTGCGACTCTCCGAGCAACGTACACGAGACTACTTCAACAACAAGCTCGACACGCACAAGCAAGAGAACGATGCACGAATGGATGAGATGGAGCCACTCAAGTCGGAGCTTGTTGGTGAACCGTCCTCCTTCTACTTCTTCATACTCAAGATGGAGCCACTCAAGTCGACACTTCGACGACTCCTTCTCCGGTTCAAGTGCACCGTCATCGAATACACTTAGACGAGCCGCGCGTCAAGACCGTCATGCATCTCGCAATCCGCTACACGACAAGCATTCACAAGAGCAAGTCGAGGAGCAAGTACCTCGTCCTCAACCACAACAAATCGCTTTTGCACAAGCTCAAGAACGACAACGACAATGGCGCCAAGAGGAAGAACGAGCGCGTCTACACCAAGAGGAAAACAAGACGCCGAGGCTCAACGTCTTCAACAACAATAACGTAAAGTGCAAGCTCTTGAGGCGCAACGTGCCCTTCAAGAATCAAGTCGAGCCATCGCCAACCGCAATCACGAACGGTGTAATCAAGAAGAAGCCCTTCGAGAAGAAATCCAAGAGAGGAACTATCAACCGCGTGTGCAACGTCAAGTTCCTCAAGCTCCTCCACAAGCTCGTCAAGCTCCACCTCAACCTCAAGTTCAACAAGAGCAAGTTGATCATGGACTTCCTCCACGCCAAGATCAACATGACGATGACCACCCTCCACGTCAAGGGCGTCATCATAACCATCACCAACAACACAATGAAGAGCAACGCTACGGCAAGCTAAAGTTTACAATGCCCAAGTTCAATGGAAGCAATTATCCCGAAGAGTACCTATCATGGGCATTGAAGGTCGACAAAATCTTTCGTTTGCACAAGTATGAGGAAGAGAAGAAGATCGCTATGGCATCACTTGAGTTCCAAGACTATGTGCTCATATGGTGGGAACAAGTCCTTGAGCGCTGACAAGCAAGAGGTGAACCTCCAATCACCACTTGGGCTCAAATGAAGGATGTCATGCGAGCACGTTTTGTACCCACATACTACAACCGCGATATCTTCAAGAAGCTACAACTCCTCAAGCAAGGAACAAAGTGTGTTGAAGAATACTACAAGGAAATGGAGATTGCCATGAGTCGAGCCAATGTCACGGAGGATGATGAGCAAACAATGGCACGATTCTTGAATGGACTCAATCATCCCATCAAGAAGATCGCCGACTTCCAACCCTACTCCAACCTCATTGAGCTCGTGCATCAAGCTACAAAGGCGGAACGTCAAGTGCAAGATGACTTCAAGTACGCCAAGTACTCATCCAAGACCTACGGCTTCTCCAACAACCAATCTTCAACAACTCCTCCAACCTATACATCAACCAAGCCTTCTCCAAGCAATGACGACAAGTCAAGTTACAAGAGAACTTCGACTAGCTCGACTCATCTCCCTCCTACTACAAGGAACTTCAAGCCGTGTGCTTCATCATCTACTCCGACCGATGAGACCGTCAAGACAAGCTCCTTCAAGTGTTTCACTTGCGGCGGCCGAGGCCACAAGTCCTATGTATGCACAAACAAGCGCACCATGATCCGCAATGACGATGGCACCTATGACTCCATGAGTGATGAGGATATGGAAGCACTTGAGCAAGTGGCCATGCATTAGCGCGTGAACGAGGATGAAGATGATCAAGTCTCTTGTGATGAGGATTCGAGCTCCGCTCTTGTTGTCTCCAAAGTATTGACTCTTCAACATCAACAAGAGGAAGACCAACGATGCCACATCTTCCACACGAAGGCCGGCATCAATGGAAGGTCTGTCAAGGTCATCATCGGTAGTTGTCACAACTTGGCAAGTGAAGAACTATGCTCCAAGCTTCAATTGGTCAAGATGAAGCACCCGCACCCATACAAAGTCCAATGGCTAAGTGACTCTGGCACCATACGAGTTGAGCATACGGTCCAAGTTTCCTTCAAGATTGGTGCATATGAAGACACTTTGGAGTGTGATGTCGTCCCAATGTCCGTTTGCCACCTCCTTATTGGTCAACCATGGCAATTCGACTGTGGTGTCATCCACAACAGACGCACCAATCACTATATGATGCGGAGCATCCAACGTTCATCCCCATGTACACTCCCACTACTCCCCAAGCCCCAAGTGGACATATGACGAGACCTCGAACAAACGCCATTGGACACAAGGTGAACTCGCTCCTCTCCGAACCTTCACTTCCCACATGTGAGACATGGTTACAACCTCAAATATATGTGCTATGCATGACCAGGAACAAGGAGGAAGACCATGGACAAGACGGCGAGGACACCAAGTACAAGGACCAAGAGAGGAAGCTGGCCGAAGCTACAGCGGCCGGACGTCCGACCAGGACCGGACGTCCGACGACTCCCAGGCTCCGGACGACCGACCAAGGCCGAACGTCCGACGACCATCAGCCACCGGACAACCGACAACGTCCGGACATCCGACAAATCCATACCCGAGCCAAATCGCCAGACGTCCGACAAGTACCGGACGACCGGACCCTCGCGAGCCACCGGACGTCCGGTACCCGTCGGATGACCGGCGCCTGTGCACTGCCATATGTTGGGCCGCAGCCCATATACCCCTTCACTTACCCCTTCGTGGCCCTAGACTATATATACTCCTCCACCTCCTCCTAGTTAGGTTTAGCGTTGATTTAGCTCAAGTTAGAGATAGAGCTTCGCTCATCCATCGGATCTCCTCCTCGTGAGAGACCGCGGCCTCCTCGGAGAAGATCCTATCGGATTCAAGACCCCCTCGTGGGAAGATCCCCTTGTGGATTCAAGACTTCCTCACGGAGAAGATCGGTTACCTTTGTATCATTACCTTTGTTGATTGTGGATCATATGTATCTCTTTGTGTTCGGTGATCTAGCACTTGTGTGATTGATTCCTTGTTGGTTGAGTGTTTCTCTCATTCTCCCCATGTTTTCCCTCTAGTTCTTCCGCGTGTTCTTCGTGATTCCCCGTAGGATCCACTCCAAACGTGAAAGATCGTCCATATAGGGTTCCACCCTACATCATCTTGGATCAGAGCCAGGTTGTCTCATGATATCATCTTGGTATCATGAGCCACGTTGATCATGTTTTTGGAGCCCCTATCCATTGTTTTCTAGCTTGATTTTGTGTATTCTTGCCTAAATCCGAAAATCCCCACCAAAAATAGCCTCAAATTTTTTTTGTGATTTGTTGGTTTGATGATGTTTTGTTGATTTTGATCCATGGATTTGCTTGGTTTCATGTGGATCTAGCATCTCCCCAAGTTTCCCCATCTTTCCTCCACGAAATCTCATCAATTTTGACCCCGAAATCTCCATTTTCCGCTCAAAATTGCGCCCCCGAACTCGCATGTCGCGTTGACCCCGACCCACCGGACGACCGGAGTTTTACGGACGTCCGGAGCCCCTGGAACAACTGGACTTCCGACCTTTTCCGGACGACCAGAACCCCTAACCCGAAACGAATTTACGGATTTCCGACCTTCCCGGACGTCCGACGCCCCGGACATCCGACCTTTCTGGACGTTTGTAACCTGTAGTTTCAGACTTCGGCTGATTCTTGTTTCGGACATAACTAATTCATCTGAACTCCGATTTTGATCTTCTTTAGCTCGTTTTGAAGCTCTTGACATCCCCCTTCCCAAAAAATACCACCAACATCATTTGACTCCATCAAATTTTTGGAACTTTGGCATCTTTGCCTAGGCCTTCCACCATATAATCCGCATAGCCACCACCGACTTCTGCAACCTAACCAATTTTGTTCCCCATTATATGTGTGGTTGCTTGAGTAGTGATTCGAGTCTCCTAAGGTGTTTCGGCTACTTAGGGACAATTGCTTCTTCATCAACCACCACCACCACTTCTGCATAGGCTTACCCACCATACATCTCGCCACCCCCAAATTAACCCAATAGTTGTTTGAGCTTGTTTGAGTTGTGGCTTGTGTCTCCTAAGGTGTTTTGGCTACTTAGGGATGGCAACTTCAACTCCGACACGTGTGTAGCCCATCATCCCACTTCTGCATTGCCTAGTGCAAAACCACCACCGCTTTCCGCTACCACCATTTGACATTTGTCATTTGAGATTTTGAGTTCGCGGTTTCTCCGTTTCCTAAGGTGTTTCGGCTACTTAGGGACGAGTCTCCATCATCTTGGTATCTACATCAAAGACACCGCCACTCATCATCGCAAAGGATGGTAACCTCGACGACACCATTGTATATTCCCCTTGCAAATTGCATTGATAACCCCTAGCCCATTTTGCGTTACTTGCCTATCGAGACTAGCCATTTGAGTATTGCCGGCAACGTTACTTGTGCACATTAGTGATCATACTTCCCGTAGCATACATACCATACCATTGTGGTGCATATATTGGTATCATATCTTGTGTCACAAGTTTGTTCCCGGATATACACAATTGCTATCTTGGTTTGTGCATTGTGCAAAAGTGGCCATAGAAAAAAAGAAATAAAGCTTTTAAGCAAAAGAAAGAGAGCAAAGAAGCTTGTAAGCAAGTGCCATAGCATCATACCACATTGCACATAAGATTGTCATATCCGATCATCTTGAGACAACACCGGGAACCATACATACATAGCATACTTGGGATAGAAGTTTATCCATTTTGCATCTTATAGGTTGTGCACAAGTGTCGTATCCGCCTATTGAGCAATCGTGCTAGCGTCTCTCTTGAGTTGTGCAACACGAGCGTTTTCTGTGGATTCCACATTTTGTGCTCATTCCTTGGTTGCACGGCCCCATTTATCTATCCGTGTGTGTGTTTCCGTGTGCCATTCTTTGCTATTGGTCCATTTGTTTCACTTGCGAATTTGTGAATCTCTTTCAACATTATTGACTCCTGCTAACATTTTGCATCAAATTTTTGTGCCACTATCCTCACCGAGCTCCACCATAAGCTTTACTTGTGTAGGTGTGAGAACCGACAAGGATTGGTACCAATAGTGCTATTTCATTGTTCGCATTTGAGTGAACTTGATTCATTGTCAACTTCGGTCAAGGTACATTGGTATAAGTTCTTCTCTTTCTCCCACTCATATTTCCTCGAGTCTTTTGATGGATAGGCAAGGCATTTCCTCTCCAGTCCTTGACAACAACGACGGCGTGAACAACTACATCACCAAAGTGTCTATCTTCAATCTACAACGACAAGTGCAAGGCGCACAATCAAGATTGCGAGAGCACATCGAGAAGAAGCTTGCCGCACATAAAGAGGAGCAAGATGCAAGGATGGAGGAGATTCGGGCCTTGATCATGTCTTCTTCCACTTCGTCATCTTCAAGGCGGAGACATTCAAGACACAAGTCTTCGGAGCGCGAAAGTCATGCAAGTGCAAATCGTCCTCGTCCACATCAACATGGCGACCACCATCACGTTCGTGATCCACATCGTCATGAAGGGCAAGTCACCTCCAAGCATCATGTGCACAACGAAGACGAATGCCTACGAGCTCAAGCACGACAACGACATCATCATCTTGAAGATGCTCCACAAGCGCAAATGAACAAGTCCCAACACGCCAAGTCGAAGCTTCATAAGCACAAAAGAAGACCGCGAGACGACCACCACCAAGACGGTGCTACGACTACAACAACCACTTCGGCATCTTTGCCAAGTGCTATCAAGGCATCTTCACCTTTGGACGTACGGCATCTTCGCCTACTTCCCACGTGTACGCCTACATCGACTTCATCAAGTCCAAGGCGACCACCTACGAGCGAGCGCGACACTTCCATCTTCAGAAGCCCCCCAAGGAAGATGGCTGAGCATGGGAAACTCCCTTCGGTCATGGAGACGAGCTACGAGGTGCCACATCATATGTACCTCCAACACCAAGACGGCGACAAGACGGTCAAGCAAGGGCCATCCGCTTCGACCATGGCGACGAGCGCGAACCTCTTCAACAACATGAAGACGACGCCCACATTGGACTCCTTCGAGTCAAGCTACGCGACCGCGCATGGAGACATTTGCACCAACATCTCTCCGACACCCACATATGTTGAGATGCCCCAAGTGCCATGTGAGGAGAGCCACCACCACATGAGTGACATGAGTGACTCCACCCTACGTGACATTGAGAGCATTTCCTATGAGAGGATGAGTGTGACCACCACTAGCCCCACACATGAGAGCATGCCACACATCCTATGTGAGGTTGAGCGCCATTTGAGTGACTCCACCAACCATATGAGCGAGAGCATCCTTGAGGGAGTGAGTGAGCCACAACACTTAGAGAGTGAGGTAGTTGACACGACATGTGAGGCCACTATGATTTCTAACGACTTAACCTCTACTCCTAGTGTGTTTTCTTCTTTGGTGCTAGGTATCCTACATGACGACACGCCTATACGCGACGAGTCCATCCCTCCAATGGGAAAACCGATGGCCATGGTGGACGATGATGCACCCCCACATGGTTCCATCAAGATGAAGATGACAATGAGATGATCTTCAACACATGAGCAACGCTCCATCGGTAACATAGGTGATGGTGCTTCTCTTGTCCCACTAGTGGACTCTCTTACCATCGATTGCTCCCATGATGTTGACCCACCTATTCATATGCTTCATGCTAGTGAGACTTCTTCATGCCTTGACTTACCTATTTATGATGAATATGATGATGAGCATGTTGAGTTGCCTAGTTGTGATGCTATGCTTCATAGGATATCATGTGAAAATTCTTTTGGTCACATCATGTTTGACAACCCATTGAACTTGTCATATGCTATGAGTGAGATCTCCCATATTGCATCATTACAATCTCAACATAGTAACCGCATGCCCCATTAAAATAAATCCCATTTGCACTTATGGCATAGATGACGAGATGATGGTCATTGGCTGTTGTTTTTCATGTGATGATATTGCCATGCTTCCTTTACATGATTTGTGCAATTCATCTACTATGTCATGCCATGATCACACTGTTCCAAATATGCTTTGTTTTGGATGTTGTCAATATTCTCCATGTGATGTTTCCATTAATGCTCATGAGGAGACCCCCATAGCTTCCTCATACATATTAGGAGATTTTGATTCATCCCATCCTTTGCATGATTTCCATGATTGCTTGCACCATATGCATTCCATGAATAACAATGCTCTAGATATTTCTCATGATGCATTACATGCTTTGAGTCTCCATTATGCCATACATAATAACAAACCTATCATGATGGATGACATGTTTTTATATCACGCATCTCATTTATTTGAGCATTGGATATTTTGTGCTAACCGACACATGCCCGTGCGCATCATGATGGATGATGTGTACATATACCACGCACACACAATTTTTCCTTTGCCTTTGTTTTGTGTAGGTACTCATGTATACTCGTCAACCTCTCAATCCCAAGAGTTGACGAAATGAGCTCTTGAGAGCAACGATGCTTTGGGATCCCGTGGACTATCCTTACCACCGTTCCCTTCGCGCAAGGACTACGCGCATCTCTTCTACTTGGCTCTCACATGGCTATGGGCTATTTACCACTTGTCACCTTATGCTCATTTTCCCGTGTTCACTTTGCATGTTATACTTGCTTCTATGCATTTGCCATCCAATTGTGACCCTTGCTTGCATCTACCCATGATTCACCATTATGATACTTCTATGTGTATTTGCATGCTTGGGGGAGATCCTTGTTGCTATTGCCATGTTTATCATGTGCCTCATACTATTGTTGATTCTTGTGTTGGGAGAGTCATGATGTTACATTGCTATTCGCACAGGACTTCTTGCCAACACCATGAACCTACTTTCCTGATGAGGACATCAGCACAATTGTTACACCCACAGCCCCTGCTGCTATACATACTGGACCAATTACTAGAGCTCGCGCACGCCAACTAAATTACCAGGTACTTTCGTTTCTTGGTAATGATTCTAATGTTCATGAGAATATGATGCTGCCTAAATTGGATACATTTGTTTTGCTTACAAATGAAGGGCCTAGCTTGGAGAAGGATGAACATTGGAGCAAGAACAAGCATGGAGATGATGGCATGCGCAAGGGGAACAAGAACGGAGTTACAAGTGATGATTTCAGGACTTTGAAGCCACCATAATTGGTGCATGAAGCCTTGGACGAAATATACAAGATGCCACTTCATAAATTTCGTCCCGAGGCTATTCTAGGTACTGTGTCACCTTATTATTGGGCCAGGCCCATGTAATTTCGAAATACATAAGTATAGGCTATTTTTAGAGTCCGTATGTGTGGGGAAACAAGAGATAGGGTTGATTTCGGACCCCTCCACCAAGGGCCATGAAATTCCCCCCTCTTCCTCCATATATACAGCCCTTAGGGCATCATTTAGACTTTGGGTTTTGTTTAGATTAAAAGTTCGCCATAGCTGCAACTTCGCGTACTTCGCTTGTGTTCAACGACCAGACAAAGGCGTCACAGAACCCCACCATGATCAATAAAGCTTTCATCTTATAATCGCAATATCTAGATTGCAATCTCAGTTTCTTGCTTGTTCTTCGTTTGCTCGCAGGAAACAGACCCTCGTGGTTAGGTTGATCATGCTCCGGCGTGGTCAATAACCTCTCGGAGTTGGTTTAGCGATTGCTAAGGCGTGACGTCCTCGCACGTTCGTAGTCGGATCGTCAAAGTCGACTTCCACCAAAGCGATATCCATCATCTCATCAAAAGACGGGACACCTTTGCCTCTATCAAGTGGTATCAGATTTCCAGGTTGCTCGGTGAGATTTTACAGTTTTTCGTAGTTTAGATCCAGTCTGTTCTTCATACCTATAGTCCACGAAAAAGCCAAAAAAAATAGGGTTAGTTCATCTCATCCGAAACAATCTGAGCCTTTGCATAATCTTTTCTGTATTTGTTTGTTGAATTTGCGGTTGCATCGTCGTGTCAAGTTGCTGGTCTTAGCGTCTAGTCCTTTAGAATTTCGAGTTCTGTTCACAGGTTGTCACGTCGTTGCTGCCATATATCACCATCGCATCATCATCATCGCTGCTGCCATATACCACCACCACATATTCACCGCCAATCCGAGTCCATATACGCCACCACATATCCGCCGCCATCACGCCAATCCGACTCCACCTGCAACATATATCCGCCACCAGTCCGAGTTCCACCAATTTCATCTCCGCCACCAGTCCTATTCCAAGTCCAGTATTTTGTTACTTTGTTTTGGATTTCCAGATCACACCATACTCCGAGTCGTGACAGAGCGGGACTCCCCAACTTCCGTGCTACCCGCAGTAGAGAAATAGTTCCAAACTAAAAAAAACTAAGTCTGGAAAATTCTGGCTAGGCAGTTTTTAGACCATTTGTAGACTTTTTCGAAAAAAATTGTTGCGGAGCAAAAAAAGGTGCAAAAAAAAGAGAAAAAAAAATTCAAAGTGTGATCCTCCCTTGTTTACGTGCCGCGCCGTGATTTTGTTGGTGTTCTAGACTCGCGTCTCTAGCACAGTCTAGCCTAGGACCAGCACAGTACCGTCGTTGAGCGTTTATTCAACTTTGCATCTCTGAATTGATTATTGCTGACCCTTTTTGCTACCATATTATAAGCCTTCCCAGCTCCACATACATCTACGTCGTGCGTTTGACTCTCCCTGGTAATCGCTCTATCCAAGCTTTGAGAGTTTTGACTACAACGGTTGCCGATCACCGCCTGCTGCTGGGTAAGAACTGGTAAGAATTTGAGATTTGCTTGACAGATTTGTGACACCCACCACCACCTTTTGTTAGTAGTCTGTAGGATCATATTCTTGTGTGTTTCTATTGCTGCTAACCATGCCAGGATCACAAGCCGACGAGACTGACTGGGAGAACATGACGAATAAGGATTTGCATGATAAATTTCAGCAAATGATGAGTGGACAGGTGCAAGATGTGCTAAACAGATTTGAAGAGGCCATGGAGAAGATAGATGGCATGGAGAAGACGTTCGAAACAAAGCTCAATAAGAATTTTAATGAATTGCTCGCGCGTCTTCCACCACCACCACCCGCTGCACCTAACGCACCTCTCCAACAACAACAACAACAACAACAACGACTACCTCCACGTCGCGAAACAGACCTCCGCCGAGCAAGCCGTGTTCCTCTTGCGTTTGGCCAAACTGTTGGTGCTGCTGTTGATACTTCTCTGGTTCCTGCTACTGATGCGAAGGAGGATGATTATGTGGGAGATTACGAGGATGAGGTTGATCAAAATCAGAACTATGTGCAACCACCTGCACCACAACCACCAGGTCGTCCACATGCAAATAATCACAATGGTAGGGCTCTCCCTCAGGTACGAGATCATGACCATCTTCCTAAACTGAAATTGAATATTCCACCATTTGAGGGTAGATATGTTCCTGATATATATCTTACTTGGGAGTTAGAAACTAAACAACGATTTACATGTTTACAATATCCCGAGGAGAGACGGGTTGCCGCTGTTGTTTGTGCTTTCACTAGTTTTGCATGTGTATGGTGGTCTGAACATTGTAGTTTATATCCTATTCCAACTACTTGGGCTGCTTTGAAAACTGCTATGCATACTCGTTGGGTTCCACCATATTATCAACATGAATTGCTTCAAAAATTGCAGCGCTTAAGACAAGGGAAAAATTCTGTAGAAGAATATTATCAGGAATTACAAACTGGCATGATTAGATGTGGTATTGTTGAGGAGAATGAAGCTATGCTTGCACGTTTACTGGGTGGATTAAATAGAGAGATTCAGACTATTCAGACTATAAGGAGTATACTAATATCACTCGTTTATTCCATCTTGCTTGTAAAGCTGAACGTGAAGTGCAGGATCGACAAGCATTGGCGCGAACTAACTTTTCTGCAGGCCGACCTTCATCATGGACACCGTGTGCATCTTCTACTTCAACTACTCCAGCACCTCCATCAGGTGCTACCTCCAGCCGTGATACAAGAAAACAAGCACAACCACCATTATCTGCCAAGAGCGCACCTACCGGGCCTGCACAGAGTTCTTCTTCTTCCATGGCATCAACAGGGCACACAAGTGATATTATTTGTCATCGTTGTAAGGGAAGAGGTCATTATGCGAGAGAATGCAAATCTTAGCGTGTGATGATTGCTACCAAGGATGGTGGGTATGAGTCCGCTAGTGATTATGATGAGGAGACTTTACGATGCGGAGCATCCCTCGCGCATCCCCATGGACGTACCTACATCTCTCTCAACACCTCTTTGACCCATGACCCGAGCCCGAGCTAAGGCTATTGAAGATAAGGTGAACTCGCTCCTCTCCGAACTTCCTTCTCCTACTCACGAGACATGACTACTACCTCATTCGGAAACTCTGTGTGTGATCATGTGCCTAGAAACGAGCCACGGAACAACTACATACAAGAGCCAAGATGGTGAGGACCCCAAGCATGATGGACAAGAAGAAGAGCTGCAGAAGAAGCTACAGGCATCGAACGTCCGACACTGCCCGGACGTCCGACGAGTCCCAGGACCCGGACGACCGGACTCTCCGGATGTCCGGCACTTTGCCACCCGAACCAAAACTACGGATAGCGAAGCGGCCCAGACATCCGGACGACATGCAACCGAGCCGAATCTATGGAGGACCGACAGCCTACGGACGTCCGGCCCCTCCTGAAGTTCCGGACGACCGACCCTCCCCGGACGACCGACGCGCCCACATTAGAGCCGAATCTTCAGACGTCTGAGCCCTGCCGGACGACCGGACCGTCCCGAGCCTCCGGACGTCCGACGCCTTCCGGATGTCCAGCACCTGGGTGACCGCACCTGCGGGCTGGAGCCCTTGTATCCCTTCGCTTTGACTTCCATTTGCACTAAGACTATAAATAGGTCGACCCCATCTCCTTTCGAGGTTTAGCGTTGATTTAGCTCAATTAGAGATAGAGCTTCGCTCATCCACCGGATCTCCTCCTCGTGAGAGCCGCGGCCTCCTCGGAGAAGATCCTATCAGATTCAAGACCCCCTCGTGGGAAGCTCCCCTCGTGGATTTCAAGGCCTCCTCATGGAGAAGAACGGTTCCTTTGTATCCTTACCTTTGTTGATTGTGAATCATATGTTACTCTATGTTGTCTGTGTTCTAGCACTCGTGTGATTGATTCTATGTTGGTTTAGTGTTTCTCCCTCTTGTTCTCCCCGTGATTCCCTCGTGTTCTTCCGCGTGTTCTTCGTAGGATCCACTCCAAACGTGAAAGATCATCCACATAGGGTTCCACCCTACATCATATGGTATCATGAGCCAGATTGATCACGTTTTTGGAGCCCCTCCCTCTTTTTCTAGCCTGATTTTGTTGTTTTCGTCCTAATTCCGAAAATTCCCCACCAAAAATAGCCCCAAATTTTTATTTTTATTTGTGATTTGTTTGTGAGTTGAGATTTTGTTGGATTTGGTCCATGGATTTGTGTTGCTGCGTGTGGATCTAGCTTTCCCCACCCTCTTCCCCTTTTCCATCCACCAAATCACTCGATTTCGACCTCAACATTTTCTTTTTCCCCGAAATCTCGCAGTTCATCCCGAGCCCGATTTTCGCCCAGGCTCCGGACGACCGGAAAAGGTCGGACGTCCGACGATGAAGTCTGGACGATCGTAAAATCCCGGAGGTCCGTGAAACCCTAACGAAACTGAAGTTTGACAGTTCCACCACCACAATTCCACATTCCACCACACCTCCCATACCAACATACACAAACATCTTCCCCGATACCTCCTATGATGATTTTGACACATTTTGGTCCTTGAGATTCTGAGTTGTGGCTTCCGTATCCTCTTGTGTTTCGGCTATCTAGGTGCGGTTCGACTTTACCATCACCACGGCTCAACTTCACAAGGGTCTCATCATCGCCAAGGACGGTAACTTCGACGACATCTTTGTCAAACATTGCATTTGCATTGATACCCACATTGTCCCTACTTTTGCGTAGCTTACCCATCGAGACTAGCCGTTGAGTATTGTAGGCAACATGACTTGTGCACATTAGTGATCATACTCCATAGCATGCATATCATACAATAGTGGTGCATATCTTGAGATCAACTTGTGTGTCACAAAGTTGTCATTGCATACACATTTTCTATCTTGGTTAGTGAAGTTTTGCATGAGAAAAGAGCTCAAAAGTGAAAGAGACACCCAAGCTTTTAAGCAAAGAGGAAAGATAAGTAAAGAGCTTATAAGAAAGAACCATAGCATCATACAACATTAAGATTGTCATATCCGATCATCTTGGATCATAGCACCGAAATATCATACATATAGAATACTTGGGATAGAGATTGTTGCATTTTTGCCTAGTAGGTTGTGCACAAGTTTGCGTATCCGCCTATTGTGCAATCGTGCTAGCGTCTCTCTAGTATTGTGCAACAAGAGCATTTCGTGGTTTCCACATTTTGGCTCAATTTTGGATTGCACAATCCCATTTATCTATTTGCGTGTGTGTTTCCGTGTACCCATACTTGCTTGGTCTACTTGTTGCATTTGCAAATTTGTGAATCTTTTCCAACATTATTGAAGCTCACTTACTATTGCATCAAAATTTTGCCACCATAAGCTTTTACGTGTGTAGGTGTGAGAACTGACAAGAATTGGTACCAACAGTGCTATTTCATTGTCCACATTTGAGTGAACTTGATTCATCTTCAACTTCGGTCAAGGTACATTTGGTACACGTTCTTTTCCTTCTACCAGTTACATTTTGCTTGATATGATGGATAGGCCAAGTTCTTCTACCACCCCACCTCTCATCGAGAATGACGACGACATGTCATCATTCGTCACCAAGAACCACCTATTTGGAGCTCAAAAGGCATTGCACCAAGAGCAACAACCAATGAGGGACTACTTCGACAACAAATTTGACGCTTGAAAGCAAGAGAATGATGCAAGAATGGAGGAGATTCGCGCCTTCATGAGGAACCGGCGTCCTTCCACTTCTTCATCCTCAAGACGGAGCCGCTCAAGTCGACACTCCGACGACACTTTCTCCGACTCAAGTACACCGTCATCGAGCACTCTTCGTCGAGCTGCGCGTCAAGACCGGCATGCATCTCGGAACCCGCTACATGAAAAGCATTCACAAGAACAAGTCAATGAGCAAATCCCTTGTCCTCAATCAAACCAAGTCGTTTTTGCTCAAGCTCAAGAAAGGCAACGACTAAGGCGCCAAGAAGAAGCACGAGCACGTCTACACCAAGAGGAACAATACGCCGAGGCTCAACGTCTTCAACAACAAGAACGTGAAGCGCAAGCTCTTGAGGCGCAACGTGCCCTCCGAGATTTGAGCCGCGCCATTGCCAGCCGCAATCACGAGCGGCGCAATCAAGAGGAAGCCCTTCGAGAAGAAATCCACGAGAGGAACTACCAACCGCGTGTGCAACGTCAAGCTACACAAGGTCCTCCACAAGCTCGTCAAGCTCCACCTCAACCTCAAGTTCAACAAGAGCAAGTTGATCATGGACTTCCTCCGCACAAAGAGCAACATGAGGATGACTATCCTCCACGTCAAGGACGTCACCATTACCATCGCCAACAACACATTGAAGAGCAACGCTATGGCAAGCTCAAGTTCACAATGCCCAAGTTCAATGGAAGCAATGATCCGGAAGAGTACCTCTCATGGGCATTGAAGGTCGACAAAATTTTCCGCTTGCACAACTATGAGGAAGAGAAGAAGATCGCTATGGCATCACTTGAGTTCCAAGATTATGTGCTCATATGGTGGGAACAAGTACTTGAACACCGTCAAGCAAGAGGTGAACCACCAATCACCACTTGGGCTCAAATGAAGGATGTCATGCGGGCACGCTTTGTACCAACCTACTACAACCGCGATCTCTTCAAGAAGCTACAACTCCTCAAGCAAGGAACAAAGAGTGTTGAAGAATACTACAAGGAAATGGAGATTGCCATGATTCGAGCCAATGTCACGGAAGATGATGAGCAAACAATGGCACGTTTCTTGAATGGACTCAATCATCCCATCAAGAAGATTGCCGACTTCCAACCCTATTCCAACCTCATTGAGCTCGTACATCAAGCAACCAAGGCGGAACGTCAAGTGCAAGATGACTTCAAGTACGCCAAGTACTCATCCAAGACCTACGGTTTCTCCAACACCCAAGCTTCAACGACTCCTTCAACATCTACATCAACCAAACCTTCTCCAAGCAACGACGACAAGTCAAGTTACAAGAAAACTTCGGCAAGTTCAAGTCGTCTTCCTCCTACTACAAGCAACTTCAAGCCGCGTGCGTCATCATCTACTCCAACCGATGAGACCGTCAAAACAAGCTCCTTCAAGTGTTTCACTTGCGGCGGCCGAGGCCACAAGTCCTTCCAATGCACGAACAAGCGCACCATGATCCTCAACGACGACGGCACATATGACTCAATGAGTGAAGAGGAGATGGAAGCCCTTGAGCAAGTGGCCATGCACCGGCGCGTGAATGAGGATGAAGATGATCAAGTCTTTTGTGATGAGGATTCGAGCCCCGCTCTCGTTGTCTCCAAAGTCTTGACACTTCAACATCAACAAGAAGAAGACCAACGATGCCACATCTTCTACACTAAGGCCGGCATCAATGGAAGGTCCGTCAAGGTCATCATCGATGGAGGTAGTTGCCACCACTTGGCAAGTGAAGAACTATGTTCCAAGCTTCAATTGGTCAAGAGGAAGCACCCGCACCCCTACAAGGTTCAATGGCTAAGTGACTCCGGCACTATACGAGTCGAGCATACGGTCCAAGTCTCCTTCAAAATTGGTGCTTATGAAGACACTTTGGAGTGTGATGTGGTCCCAATGACCGTTTGCCACCTACTTCTAGGTCTGCCATGGCAATTCGACCGTGGTGTCATCCATAATGGGCGCACCAATCAATATAGCTTCAAAATGAAAGGGAAGGAATATGTGCTACGACCTATATCTCCTAGTCAAGTGATAGCCGACAAGCAAGCCACCAATCATGGAGAGAAGAGTGGAAAAGTGACACACCCAAAAGTGAGTGAGAGCCACAAGCCAAATTTGAGCGCCTCTTCGCCTAGAGAGAAAAACCTCATCCTATTTGCCACCAAAAGTGAGATAAGAGAAGTGTGTGAGAACCCATCGAGTGTGATGCACTTCGTCCTTGTGTGCAAAGATGGAGAGCCAACAACTAACACCTCTCACGAGTTACCTTTAGTGTTTCAATCTCTTTTGCAGGAATTCAAAGATGTTTTCCCCGATGAGCTACCTCCGGGTGTACCGCCACTACGAGGCATTGAGCATCGAATCGACCTCATCCCGGAGCGCCACTTCCAAACAAAGCTCCATACCGTGTCAATCCCGAAGAAACCAAGGAGATTCAACGGCAAGTACAACAACTCATCAACAACGGTCATGTACGTGAAAGCTTAAGCCCTTGCGCCGTTCCCGTTATACTTGTGCCTAAACCCGATGGAAGTTTCCGCTTGTGTTCCGATTGCCGACCCATAAATGCCATTACCGTTCGATATAGGCATCCCATTCCTCGCTTAGACGATATGCTTGATGAACTTAGTGGAGCCAACTTTTTCTCAAAAATAGATCTTAAAAGTGGCTATTATCAAATCCGCATTCAAGAAGGTGATGAATGGAAAACCGCTTTCAAAACAAAATTTGGCTTATATGAGTGGTTAGTGACGCCTATGGGTTTGTCGGAAGCACCCGGAACTTTCGTGCGTCTTATGCATCATGTGCTTAGACCTTACATTGGAGTCTTCATTGTGGTTTACTTTGATGATATCCTTGTGTTTAGCAAAACCATGAAAGAGCACATTAATCATGTTAAATCTGTGTTGCAAACCCTCCGCAAGGAAAGCCCTTATGCGAACTTGAAGAAATGCACTTTTGGCATTGACAAAGTGGTTTTCTTGGGTTTTGTTGTCTCTTCCAAGGGTGTCCATGTTGATGAAACTAAGATTGAGGCCATTAAAACTTGGCCCCAACCCACCAATTTGCAACAAGTGCGTAGTTTTCTTGGCCTTGCAGGATTTATCGCCACTTTGTGAAAAACTTTAGCACAATTGCCGCTCCTTTGCATGCATCGAGTAACAAGAATGCACCTTTTGTTTGGGGACCTTTACAATCCACCGCTTTTGATGAGCTCAAGTCTTTGCTTACTCATGCTCCAATTCTTGCTTTGCCCAATTTTGACAAAACTTTTGAGGTTCATTGTGATGCAAGTGGTACCGGAATTGGCGGAGTTTTGATGCAAGAAAAATGAGCCATTGCTTATTTTAGTGAAAAACTATCCGGTGCTCAACTTAATTATCCCATCTATGACAAAGAATTGTATGCTTTAGTGCGTGTGCTACATGTTTGGGAACATTACCTTAGACCTCATGAATTTGTCATCCATACCGATCATGAAACGCTTAAGTACTTAAAAGGCCAAACTAAGTTGAACAAGCGTCATGCCAAATGGAGTGTATTTATTGAATCTTTCCCATATGTGATCAAGTACATTAAGGGTAAAGAAAATGTTGTTGCGGATGCACTTTCACGCATATGCACTCTTGTCACTCAACTTGAGTTGAATGTTATCGGTTTTGAGCATATAAAAGACTTGTATGAGCATGATCCTTCTTTTGCTACTCCTTATGTTAATTGTTTGACACACACATCTTGGGAACGATACTACATAGAGGATGATTATCTTATGAGAGCTAACAAACTTTGCATTCCCGAGTCTTCTCTTTGTTTGTTACTTTTGCAAGAGGCTCATGGAGGCGGACTTATGGGACACTTTGGGCGTGACAAGACTTTCGCCACGCTCTCCAAGAACTACTTTTGGCCCAAGATGTTCCGTGATGTCTCACGCTTCACCAACCGTTGCTCTACATGTCGCAAAGCTAACTCTAAAGCTCAATCCCATGGTCTTTACATGCCCCTTCCTATTCCTTATCAACCTTGGGAAGACATTGGCATGGACTTTGTACTTGGTTTGCCTAGAACTCAAAATGGCAAGGATTCCGTCTTTGTTGTTGTGGACCGATTTTCTAAGATGGCACATTTCATTCCTTGCAACAAGATAGACGATGCTTCACATATTCCAAATCTCTTTTGTAGGGAAATCTTGTGACTTCATGGAGTGCCAAAGATGATTGTCTCGGATCGCGACGTCAAGTTCTTGAGTTACTTTTGGAAGACCCTATGCGCCAAGCTCGGAATCAAGCTATTGTTCTCTTCGGCCTACCGTCCTCAAACCGATGGCCAAACGGAAGTGACAAACCGTACACTCTCCATGCTACTTCGCGTGTTGATCAAGAAGAATATCAAGGAGTGGGAGGAGCTTCTACCCATCGCCGAGTACGCCTACAACCGTGCAAGACATGCGACAACCGGCAAGTCCCCCTTCGAGGTCGTCTACGGCTTCAACCCATTGTCTAGATTGGACATTCTACCTCTTCCTCTACAAGAGCGAACCAACCTCGAAGCAAGTGCTCGTGCAAGCTACATCAAGAAGATGCATGAAGATAAAAGGCACACCATCGAGCGCCAAGTACAACGACTAGCGACCAAGCTCAACATCAACAAGCAACCCATGGTATTCAACATTGGTGATCTAGTGTGGCTACATCTTCGCAAGGACCGCTTCCCCAATGAACGCAAGTCCAAGCTTCTATCTCGCGCCGATGGACCTTTCGAGGTTCTACCACGCTACAACGACAACACCTACAAGATCGACCTACCACGAGACAACTACAATGTGAGCGACACCTTCAACGTCAAAGACGTCGCACCTTACCATGGAGATGCACCTTTTGATCCGAGGTCGGACCTCTCCCAAGGGGGGGGGAGATGATGCGAAGCATCCCTCGCGCATCCCCATGGACGTACCTACATCTCTCTCAACACCTCTTGGACCCATGACTCGAGCCCGAGCTAAGGCTATTGAAGATAAGGTGAACTCGCTCCTCTCTAAACTTCCTTCTCCTACTCACGAGACATGGCTACTACCTCATTCGGAAACTCTGTGTGTGATCAGGTGCCTGGAAACGAGCCACGGAACAACTACATACAAGAGCCAAGATGGCGAGGACCCCAAGCATGATGGACAAGAAGAAGAGTTGCAGAAGAAGCTACAGGCATCGGACGTCTGACACTGCCCGGATGTCCGACGAGTCCCAGGACCCGGACGACCGGACTCTCCGAACGTCCGGCACTTTGCCACCCGAACCAAAACTACGAACGACCGAAGCGGCCCAGACGTCCGGACGACATGCAGCTGAGCCGAATCTACGGATGACCGACAGCCTACGGACGTCCGGCCCCTCCTGAAGCTCCGGACGACCGACCCTCCCCGGACGACCGACGCGCCCCCATCAGAGCCGAATCTTCGGACGTCCGAGCCCTGCCGGACGACCGGACCGTCCCGAGCCTCCGGACGTCCGACGCCTTCCGGACGTCCGGCACCTGGGTGACCGCACCTGTGGGCTGGAGCCCTTGTATCCCTTCGCTTTGACTTCCATTTGCACTAAGACTATAAATAGGTCGACCCCATCTCCTTTCGAGGTTTAGCGTTGATTTAGCTCAATTAGAGATAGAACTTCGCTCATCCACCGGATCTCCTCCTCGTGAGAGACCGCGGCCTCCTCGGAGAAGATCCTATTGGATTCAAGACCCCTTCGTGGGAAGATCCCCTCGTGGATTTCAAGGCCTCCTCACGGAGAAGAACGGTTCCTTTGTATCCTTACCTTTGTTGATTGTGAATCATATGTTACTCTATGTTGTCTGTGATCTAGCACTCATGTGATTGATTCTATGTTGGTTTAGTGTTTCTCCCTCTTGTTCCCCGTGATTCCCTCGTGTTCTACCCCGTGTTCTTCGTAGGATCCACTCCAAACGTGAAAGATCATCCACATAGGGTTCCACCCTGCATCACTTTGGCTCTTATTACACGCGAAGAACATGGTGGAGATGATTCTGATCATGAGACGCAATACATGGCTCCTGAAGACGCTGATAGGTATGAATGTTTAGTTGCTCAACGTGTTTTGAGTGTGCAGGTCACACAAGCTAAGCAAAATCAGAGGCACAATTTGTTCCATACCAAGGGAGTTGTGAAGGAACGTTCTGTGCACGTCATCATAGACGGAGGGAGCTGCAACAACTTGGCTAGCATGGAGATGGTGGAGAAGCTTTCTCTCACCACAAGACCACATCCACATCCTTACTACATCCAATGGTTCAATAACAGCGGCAAGGTTAAGGTAACACGTACAGGTCGTGTGCATTTTAGTATCTCTACATATGCTGATTATGTTGATTGTGATGTGGTACCTATGCAAGCATGTTCCTTATTACTTGGTAGACCAAGGCAATTTGATAAAAATTCTGTACACCATGGTAGAAACAATCAGTATACTCTTGTTCATAAGGATAAAAATATTACTTTGCTTCCTATGACTCCTGATTCTATTTTGAAATATGATATCAATAGAGCTAATAAAGCAAAACAGGAGAAGAATAAGAGTGAAAATCAGATTGTGGCAAAAGAATTTGAGCAACAAATGAAGCCTAATAATAAACCATCTAGTGTTGCTTCTGAAATTAAATTGAAAAGTGCATGTTTATTTGCCACCAAATCTGATATTGATGAGCTAGATTTCAGCAAATCTGTTTGCTATGCTTTTGTGTGCAAAGAGGCATTATTTTCATTCGAGGACGTGCCTTCCTCTTTGCCTCCTGCTGTCACTAACATTTTGCAGGAGTTCGCTGACGTCTTTCCACAAGACGTGCCACCGGGATTACCGCCTATTCGAGGGATTGACCATCAGATTGACTTAATTCCCGGTGCTTCACTGCCAAACCGTGCGCCATACCGTACCAATCTAGAGGAGACGAAGGAGATTATACGTCAAGTACAAGAGCTTCTCGACAAAGGTTATATACGCGAATCCCTTAGTCCTTGTGCTGTTCCTATTAATCTAGGGCCGAAAAAGGATGGTACATCACGTATGTGTGTTGATTGTAGAGGCATTAATAATATTACTATTCATTATCGTCATCCTATTCCTAGGCTAGATGATATGCTTGATGAATTGAGTGGCTCTACAATATTCTCCAAAGTTGATTTGCGTAGTGGATACCATCAAATTCGTATGAAATTGGGAGATGAATGGAAAACAGCATTTAAAACTAAGTTTGGATTATATGAGTGGTTAGTCATGCCTTTTGGGTTAACTAATGCACCTAGTACTTTCATGAGATTAATGAACGAAGTTTTACGTGCTTTCATTGGACGATTTGTGGTAGTTTACTTTGATGACATATTGATTTATATTAGATCTTTGGAAGAACATTTGGAACATTTATGTGCTGCTTTTATTGCTCTACGTGATGCATGTTTGTTTGGTAACCTTGGGAAGTGCACCTTTTGCACCGACCGAGTATCTTTTCTTGGCTATGTTTTTACTCCATAGGGAATTGAAGTTGATAAAGCCAAGATTGACGCTATTGAGAGTTGGCCACAGCCCAAAACGGTCACACAAGTCAGGAGTTTTCGTGGCCTCGCTGGATTCTATAGGCGTTTTGTGAGAGATTTCAGCACCATTGTTGCCCCTCTCAATGAGCTTACAAAGAAAGATGTGCCTTTTCTTTGGGGTACCGCACAGGAAGAAGCCTTCACGGTGTTGAAAGATAAGTTGACACATGCTCCTTTACTCCAACTTCCTAATTTTAATAAGACTTTTGAGCTTGAATGTGATGCTAGTGGAATTGGATTAGGAGGTGTGTTATTACAAGATGGCAAACCTGTTGCATATTTTTTTGAAAAAATGAGTGGGCCTAGTCTGAATTATTCTACTTATGATAAAGAATTATATGCTCTTGTTCGGACTTTAGAAACATGGTAACATTATTTATGGCCCAAAGAATTTGTTATACATTATGATCATGAATCTTTGAAACATATTAAAAGTCAAGCTAAACTGAATCGTAGACATGCTAAATGGGTTGAATTCATTGAGACTTTCCCTTATGTCATTAAACACAAGAAGGGAAAAGAAAATGTTATTGCTGATGCTTTGTCTCGTTGCTATACTATGCTTTCACAACTTGACTTCAAAATATTTGGTTTGGAGACCATCAAAGATCAATATGTGCATGATGCTGATTTTAAAGATGTAATGCAGAATTGTAAAGAAGGAAGAATGTGGAACAAGTTCGTCGTTAATGATGGATTTGTGTTTCGTGCTAACAAGCTATGCATTCCAGCTAGCTCTGTTCGTCTTTTGTTGTTGCAGAAGGCGCATGGAGGAGGATTAATGGGACACTTTGGCATGAAGAAGACGGAGGACGTACTTGCTACACATTTCTTTTGGCCAAAGATGAAACGGGATGTTGAGCGTTTTATTGCTCGCTACACTACATGTCAAAAAGCTAAGTCGCGACTCAATCCTCATGGTTTGTATATGCCTTTGCCTGTACCTACTGTTCCTTGGGAGGATATATCTATGGACTTTGTTTTAGGTTTACCTCGAACAAAGAAGGGGAGGGATAGCATATTTGTTGTCGTGGATAGATTCTCGAAAATGGCACACTTTATACCATGTCATAAAAGCGATGATGTTGTTAATGTTGCTGATTTGTTCTTTCGTGAAATTATTCGCTTGCATGGTGTGCTAAATACTATTGTTTCAGATCATGATACTAAATTTCTTAGCCACTTTTGGAGATGTTTATGGGCTAAGTTGGGGACTAAACTTCTTTTTAGTACTACTTGTCACCCCCAAACTGATGGACAAACTGAAGTAGTCAATAGAACATTGTCTACTATGCTTAGGGCTGTTTTGAAAAATAATAAGAAAATGTGGGAGGAATGCTTGCCTCATATTGAATTTGCTTATAATCGTTCATTGCATTCTACTACTAAGATGTGCCCTTTTGAAGTTGTGTATGGTTTCCTACCTCATGCACCTATTGATTTGTTGTCTCTTCCATCTTCGGAGAAGGTTAATTTTGATGCTAAACAATGTGCTGAATTGATTTTAAAAATGCATGAGTTAACTAAGGAAAACATTGAGCGTATGAATGCTAAATATAATCTTGCTGGATATAAGGCTAGAAAACATGTTGTGTTTGCACCTGGAGATCTTGTTTGGTTACATTTGCATAAGGATAGATTTCCTGATTTGCGCAAATCAAAGCTAATGCCACGTGCTGATGGTCCCTTTAAGGTGTTGGAGAAAATAAATGGTAATGCATATAAACTTGAGCTGCCTGCAGATTTTGGGGTTAGTCCCACTTTTAACATTGCAGATTTGAAGCCTTATTTGGGTGGGGAAGATGAACTTCCGTCGAGGATGACTTCATTTCAAGAAGGGGAGGATGATGAGGACATCAATACAATTGTTACACCCACAGCCCCTGTTGCTATACATACTGGACCAATTACTAGAGCTCGTGCACGCCAACTAAATTACCAGGTACTTTGGTTTCTTGGTAATGATTCTAATGTTCATGAGAATATGATGCTGCCTAAATTGGATACATTTGTTTTGCTTACAAATGAAGGGCCTAGCTTGGAGAAGGATGAACATTGTAGCAAGAACAAGTATGGAGATGATGGCATGCGCAAGGGGAACAAGAACGGAGTTACAAGTGATGATTTCAGGACTTTGAAGCCACCATAATGGGTGCATGAAGCCTTGGACGAAATATACAAGATGCCACTTCATAAATTTCGTCCCGAGGCTATTCTAGGTGATGCGTCACCTTATTGTTGGGCCAGGCCCATGTAATTTCGAAATACATAAGTATAGGCTATTTTTAGAGTCCGTATGTGTGGGGAAACAAGAGATAGGGTTGATTTCGGACCCCTCCAACAAGGGCCACAAAATTCCCCCCTCTTCCTCCATATATACAGCCCTTAGGGCATCGTTTAGACTTTGGGTTTTGTTTAGATTAAAAGTTCGCCATAGCTGCAACTTCGCGTACTTCGTTTGTGTTCAACGACCAAACAAAGGCGTCACAGAACTCCACCTTGATCAATAAAGCTTTCATCTTATATTCGCAATATCCAGATTGCAATCTCAGTTTCTTGCTTGTTCTTCGTTTGCTCGCAGGAAACATACCCTCGTGGTCAGGTTGATCATGCTCCGGCGTGGTCAATAACCCCTCGTAGCTGGTTTAGTGATTGCTGAGGCGCGACATCCTCCCACGTTCGTAGTCGGATCATCAAAGTCGACTTCCACCAAAGCAAAATCCATCATCTCATCGAAAGACGGGACACCTTTGCCTCTATCATCACGAGGACACGAAGGGAAACACCAAGTTCACCCGGAGACACAAGCACCTACGGTCGAGGAGAAGGAGGAAGCGAGAAGAGAGAAGGAGGAGTGGCTCTGGACACTCCGGGTGCCCGGGCACTTTGGCCCCGAAGGCCCGCCCCCTCCGTGGCGCAGCTCCAGCCGGCCCCGGGTGCCCGGCCTCTCTTGGCCCAGCGCGGTCTAGGCCACCCCCGGGTGCCCGGCCTTGAGGCCCCGGTGCCCGCCCAGCCACCAGGCCACAGGCCGCCGGCCCGGGTGCCCGCACCATTGGCCCCGGGTGCCCGGGATCTTCCCCCTGGACGCCAGCAGCCCCCCCCCCCCCGGGTGCCCAGGCTGTCAACCACCGGGTGCCCGGCCCCCCTTCAGCCACCCCTCGGGCGTTGGCCCTGACCGGTCCAGGTGCCCGGCCGGTTTTACCCCGGGTGCCCGGACAATTCCGTGGATGCCTGCGTGCATTAGGGTCATTTTGGACCTTTGTATCCCCCTCTCCCTCTATTTCGTCCCTAGACTATAAGTACCTCCCACCTAGCTCATTTAGAGGATAGCTAAGAATAGACACAAATCATAGAGCTTAGCTCATGTACCTCCCCTTGTGGGATTCCTCTTGAGAGAGAAGACTCCATGGGAGTACAAGACCTCCATTGGAGAAGATTCCTAGGGATTCAAGCCCCCCTTGAGGGAAGGATCTACCTAGATCATCAAGCCCTCATCTCCTTCATAGGATTTGGGATGAACTCTACCATGTATCTTGTTTCCCTTTGATTGTTCATGTACCTTGTGGATCTTGTGTGTTTGTTGGTCTAGTGGATGTGTGATTGGACTTGTTCTTGAGTGTTCCTCTTGTTTTCTCTCTTGTGTTCATCTTACTCTTGGGGATTCCACCTCCAATTCGTGAAAGATCTTCACTTAGGGTTCCACCCTACAACATCTTGGTAGCAGAGCCATGGTTTCTCACGAAATTGGAGCCCCCCATCTTCTTTTCTAGCCTAATTTTGTGTGTTCCTCCCCAATTTCGAAAATTCCCCACCAAAAATAGCCCCAAATTTTTTTGTGATTTGTTGGTTTGATGAGATTTTGTTGGATTTGATCCATGGATTTGCTTGCTTTCAAGTGGATCTGGCATTCCCCCCATCCATGTCCACCTTTCCCTCCACGAAATCCACCAATTTCTTCCATCTTCCCACGAATTTCCGCCCAAATCCATCACCCCCGGCCACCCGGACCTCAAACCCCGGGCACCCGGACCCCCCTGCACATCCCCGCTGACCCCCCCCCCCCGGGTGCCCGCACCCCAAGCCCCGGGCACCCGCACCCCCGGGCTGTTTGCCCCTGACCACCCTGGGTGCCCGCACCCCCAAACCCTGGGTGCCCGCACCCCCCGAATCAGCCCTCTTACACTCACCGTTTCGGCCATAACTTTCGTTCCCGGGGTCCAATTTCGACGTTATTTAGCTCGTTGAGTAGCTATTGACATCCCCCATCCATCTAGATAGGTTCCAACATTATTTGACTCCATCAAAAATTTGGCATTTTGGCATCTTTGCATAGGCCATCCACCATATCATCCGCAAAACCACCATAACTTTTCGCAACCTAACCCATTTTCGATCCATATAGCATTTGTGGTTGCTTGAGTGGTGACTTGAGTCTCCTAAGGTGCTTCGGATACTTAGGGATGGTTGCTTCATCATCAACCACCACCACCACTTCCGCATTGCTAACTCCGGAACCACCAACGCATTTCTCCACCACCATTTGACATTTGCCTTTGGAGATTTTGGGTTTGCGGTTTTTACCATTTCCTAAGGTGTTTCGGCTACTTAGGGACGGGTCTACATCATCTTGGTATCTACATCAAGAACACGGCCACTCATCATCGCCGCGAGGTCGTCTTCGACATCAACCACTTCACCAATTTGACACCATAACCGTAAGCAAGAACGGTAACCTCCATATCACATTGGTATCGTGGTATCCCATCATTGTACATTCTTGCCATTACATTGTTAACCCCCTAGCCCATTTTGCGTCACTTGCCTATCGAGACTAGTCATTTGAGTATTGCCGGCAACATTACTTGTGCACATTAGTGATCCATACCTTCCATTGCATACATACCATATCATATTGGTATCATCGTGGTATCATAATATCATCCCTTGTGTCAAAAGATCGTTCCCGCATATACAATTGCTATCTTGGTTTGTGCATTTTGCATAAGTGGCCATATCAAAAAAAAGAATAAGCTTTTAAGCAAAAAGAGAGCAAAGAGCTTGTGAGCAAGAGCCATAGCATTATACCACATTGCACATAATATTGTCATATCCTATCATCTTGGATCATCTCGAGAAGAACTTCGGGAACATCATACACATAGCATACTTGGGATCGAAGGCTCATACATTTGCATCTTATGGGTTGTGCACAAGTGTCGTATCCACCTATTGAGCAATCGTGCTAGCTTCTCTCTTGAGTTGTGCAACACAAGTGTTTTCCGTGGATTCCACATTTTCTGCTCATTCCTTGGTTGCACGACCCCATTTATCTATCCGTGTGTGTGTTTCCGTGTGCCACATATTGCTATTGGTCTACTTGTTTCACTTGCGAATTTGTGAATCTTTTCCAACATTATTGACTCTTGCTAACATTTAGCATCAAATTTTTGTGCCACTATCCTCACCGAGCTCCACCATAAGCTTTACTTGATAGGTGTGAGTGAACTAGTCTGGTACCAATTCCACTATTCTTTCATCTCACATTGAGTGAAACGGGATACATCCTCAACTTTGGGAAAAGGTAAGTTGGTATTTTTATCTCATTTCCTACTCACCTCTACTCGAGTCTTGTGATGGATAGGCAAGGCATTTCATCTCCGGTCTTCCACGACAACTACAACGCGAACAACTACATCACCAAAATGTCCATCTTCGGACTACAACGAGCAATGAAAGGCATTGAGCGACTCGCCATCGACATTCGCCAAAACGAAGCAAGGATAAGGGACTACCTCGACACCAAGTTGGCCGAACAATGGGATCAAGTATGAGATATGATGGCCAACTACAAGTCTTCTCTCCTTCGTCATCCTCAAGGCGGCGACACTCAAGTGTCCAATCTTTGGCACGTCATCGAGCTCAAGCACTACAACACCATCAAGATGAAGATGCTCGAGATGCGTACACCTACATGTCCCAAAAATCTCTAGATCAAGATATGGCCAGACATCATGAGCACAAGAGAAGACCACGAGACAAACACCACCAAGACGGAGCTACGACTACTACGACCACTTCGGCATCTTCGCGAAGTTTCATCAAGGCATCTTCGCCTTCGGACGTATGGCATCTTCGCCTACCTCCAATGAGTACACCTAATTCGGCCTTCCTCCACGGTGACGGTGACGAGATGATCGAGCATGGGACTTTCCCTTCGGTCATGGAGGAGAGCGATGATGTGCCATCTTCGGCCTTCATCCACGGCGACAACGACGAGATGGTTGAGCATGGTATTGTCCCTTCGACCAAGGTGACGTATGATGACTTGAGTGACTTGTGCCACCATATTGAGAGTGAGAGTGACTTCACCACTAGCCCCATATATGATGAGTTGCCACAATTCCCATGTGAGGAGAGCCACAACCCCCACCACTTGAGTGAGATGAGTGACTCCACCATATGTGACATTGCGTGCACCTACCTTGAGGGAGTGAGTGAGCCACCACCACATAGAGAGAGTGAGGAAGTTGATAGGGCACGTGAGGCCATTTGCATTGCTAACAACTTGACCTCTACCTCTATTGTGTCTTCTCATTTGGTGCTAGGTCCCATTTATGATGACGTGCCTATCCTCGACAACTTCGTCCTTCCTTTGGACAAGACGATGGCCATGGTGGAATATGATGCACCCCCACATGGTTCCATCACGATGAAGATGATGACCACCATTTGGTCTTTGCCACCTCACCTACACCACATGAGTGGAATGACATCGATAACATAGGTGACGGTGATGCTCTTGTCCTACTAGTGGACATTCTAGACATTGATTGCTTGCATGATGTTGACCCACCTATTACCATGCTCCATGCTAGTATGATTTCCCCATGCGATGATTTACCCATTTATGATGAGTTTGATCCATGCGGAGTCTAGTAGTTGTGATGCCATGTTACATAGGATTTCTTGTGATAATTCTCTTGGTCACATCATGTTTGATAATCCGCTTGACTTGTCATATGCTATGAATGAGATCAATCATATGTCTTATTTGCAATCTCATCATAGTGACTATGCATATGCCATCAACATAAACCCAATTTGCACATATGGCATAGATGACAAGCCCATGGTTATTGGCATTTGTTTTTCTTGTGATGACATTGATATGATTTCTTTGCATCATTTATCTCATATGCCATGCCATGACCACCTAGCTTCGGATGTGCATTGTTTTGGATGTTCTCCATTTTCTCCATATGATGTTTCCGCTATTGCTCATGAGGAGACCCCCATAGTTTCCTCATCTAGTTTAGGAGATTTTGATCAATCCTATCCTTTGCATGATCCCAATACTTGTGTGCACCATATGCTCCTCATGAATAAACATGCTAGTGATGTGCCATATACTTGCATTCTCAATTTGTGCCCCCATCGTGTCATACATAACAACTATTCTTTTATGATGGATGACATGTTCTTATACCATGCATCCAATTTCTTTGAGCGATGCTATTCTTGTGCTAACTCACATGTGCACATACACATCATGATGGATGATGTGTACATTTACCACACGCATAATTTCTTTGGTTTGTGTTTCTTTTGTGTAGGTAACCATGAATACTTGTCAACCTCACAATCCCATGAGTTGACAAAACGAGCTCTAGAGAGCAACGATGACTTGGGATCACATGGATTGCCTTTCCCACAGCTCTCTTCACGCAAAGACTTCGTGCATTCCTTCTTCATGGCTCTCACATGGTTATGGGTTATCGTCCATTACATATTATATGCCCATCTTGCCATGTTCACTTTGCATGATATGCTCATTCCTATGCCTTTGCCATGCATTTGTGACCCATGCTTTGCATTACACATGATGATTGACTCTACTACTTGTATGTGTATTTGCAAGCTTGGTGGAGATATTACTTGTTATTACCATGTTTGCTATGTGCTCCATTCCTGCGGATACTATGATCTTGCTTTGTCCTCGTGCTTGCGATATGTCATGTGCATTGCCTATATCTCTTATTTGCTCACATGACATGATTGCCATGATTTCCTCTAGTGTGTTGCATCTTCGCTCCACTAGTTTGCATGACTTGATTTCTATGCTTTCTCATGTTGCATCCAATTCTTGGATTACTTGCTCCTATCATATGTGTGGTTGCAACAATGTCATCACTTCACATATGCCATGTCCCATTGCTTGTCACATGATTGACTTGATTGCCTTGCACATGTTGCAAAATTGCTATATCATTTGTGTTGAGTGCCTCACTTTCTTCACCACACCATATGCACATTATGCTTGGATTGTCTTGCACTTGCCCCATGTGTTTAGACATTTCATTTCTCTTGGTGTTGTGGACGACTCTTATGCCTACCATAGACCGTTCATTGAGAGTCTTATGCATGCTTGCTATGACATTGAGGTAGATGCTTGTTCACTTGTCCCACATATTAGCACCTTTACCTCACCCTTGTAGGATTGTTTCCATGATGCTTCTCCATGTGCTCAATTTATATGCTTACATGCCATGCCACAATCCCTTGTCACACCATATGCTATACTTGACGACGACACTTGTTTGGTGACTCACCTCTTGAATGCTTGGTTTTGCTCTAACGCTGACCGCATTTGTTTTTTCCAAGTGTTTGTTCTACTCGTTCCTTTTGAAGGAATCACAAGACGGTGTGACATTGGAGAGTGACCATTTCAAGCTTCCACATGACAAGTGCTTGGTGGTTGTCCACTTCTACACGGCGACGCCGTCTCCTTCCCATGGTGATGAAGATCATGATCCGTGGACGGATCTCTCCCAAGGGGGGGGAGATGATGCGGAGCATCCCTCGTCCATCCACATGGACACGCCATCACCATCGCAAGCACCGAGAGGACCGGTGACAAGAGCATGTGCAGGCAACATCGACAACGAGGTCACTTCTTTCCTCTTCGAGTCTCATTCAGAATCGCATATGAATCGGGTCCTACCTCAAACGGAGATGTTATGGTTTCTTAGGTACTTGGAGGATCATCACGAGGAACACGGAGGGAAACACCAAGTTCACCCGGAGACACAAGCACCTATGGTCGAGGAGAAGGAGGAGGAAGCGAGAAGAGAGAAGGAGGAGTGGCTCTGGACACTCTGGGTGCCCGGGCACTTTGGCCCCAGAGGCCCGGCCCCTCCCAGGTGCCCGGCCTGCAGCCCCGGGTGCCCGGCCTCTCTTGGACCAGTGCGGTCTAGGCCACCCCCGGGTGCCGGCCTTGAGGCCCCGGGTGCCCGGCCAGCCACCAGGCCACAGGCCGCCGGCCCGGGTGTCCACACCTTTGGCCCCGGGTGCCTGGCCTCTTCCCCCTAGATGCCAGCCCCCCCCCCTGGTGCCCGGGCTGTCAACCCCCAGGTGCCCAGCCCCCCTTCAGCCACCCTCGGGCGTTGGCCCTAACCGGTCCGGGTGCCCGACCGGTTTTACCCCGGGTGCCCGGACAGTTCTGTGGATGCCTGCGTGCATTAGGGTCATTTTGGACCTTTGTATCCCCTCCCTCTATTTCGTCCCTAGACTATAAGTACCTCCCACCTAGCTCATTTAGATGATAGCTAAGAATAGACACAAATCATAGAGCTTAGCTCATGTACCTCCCCTTGTGGGATTCCTCTTGGGAGAGAAGACTCCATTGGAGTACAAGACCTCCATTGGAGAAGATTCCTAGGGATTCAAGCCCCCCTAGAGGGAAGGATCTACCTAGATCATCAAGCCCTCATCTCCTTCATAGGATTTGGAATGAACTCTACCATGTATCTTGTTTCCCTTTGACTGTTCATGTACCTTGTGGATCTTGTGTGTTTGTTGGTCTAGTGGATGTGTGATTGGACTTGTTCTTGAGTGTTCCTCTTGTTTTCTCTCTTGTGTTCATCTTGCTCTTGGGGATTCCACCTCCAATTCTTGAAAGATCTTCACTTAGGGTTCCACCCTACAACAAGAATGCTTCTTTTGTTTGGGGATCTCTGCAATCCACCGCTTTTGATGAGCTCAAGTCAATGCTTACTCATGCTCCGATTCTTGCTTTGCCCAATTTTGACAAAACTTTTGAGGTTCATTGTGATGCAAGTGGTACCGGAATTGGCGGAGTTTTGATGCAAGAAAAACAAGCCATTTCTTATTTTAGTGAAAAACTCTCCGGTGCTCAACTTAATTATCCATATATGACAAAGAATTGTATGCTTTAGTGCGTGGGCTATAGTTTGGGAACATTATCTTAGACCTCATGAGTTTGTCATCCATACCGATCATGAAACGCTTAAGTACTCAAAAGGTCAAACTAAGTTGAACAAGCGTCATGCTAAATGGAGTGAATTTATTGAATCTTTCCCCTATGTGATCAAGTACATTAAGGGTAAGGAAAATGTAGTTGCGGATGCACTTTCAAGCATATGCATGCTTGTCACTAAACTTGAGTTGAATGTTATTGGCTTTGAGCACACAAAAGACTTGTATACTAATGATCCATCTTTTGCTACTCCTTATGCTAAATGTTTGACGCATACATCTTGGGAACAATATTACATCAAGGATGGTTATCTTATGAAAGCTAACAAACTATGCATTCCCGAGTCTTCTCTTCGTTCGCTCCTTTTGCAAGAGGCTCATTGATGAGGACATCAATACTATTGTTACACCCACAGCCCCTACTACTATACATACTGGACCAATTACTAGAGCTCGTGCACGCCAATTAAATTACCAGGTACTTTCATTTCTTGGTAATGATTCTAATGTTCATGAGAATATGATGCTGCCTAAATTGGATACATTTGTTTTGCTTACAAATGAAGGGTCTAGCTTGGAGAAGGATGAACATTGGATCAAGAACAAGCATGGAGATGATGGCATGCGCAAGGGAAACAAGAACGGAGCTACAAGTGATGATTTCAGGACGTTGAAGCCACCATAATGAGTGCATGAAGCCTTGGACGAAATATACAAGATGCTACTTCATAATTTTCGTCCATGGGCTATTCTAGGTGCTGCGTCACCTTTTTATTGGACCAGGCCCATGTAATCGAAATACATAAGTATAGGATATTTTTAGAGTCCTTATGTATGGGGAAACAAGAGTTAGGGTTGGTTTCGGACCCCTCCCTCAGGGGCCACGAAATTCCCCCCTCTTCCTCCATATATACAGCCCTTAGGGCGTCATTTAGACTTTGGGTTTTGTTTAGATTAAAAGTTCGCCATAGCTGCAACTTCGGGTACTTCGTTTGTGTTCAACGACCAGACAAAGGCGTCACAGAACCCCACCTTGAACAATAAAGCTTTCATCTTATATTTGCAATATCCAGATTCCAATCTCAGTTTCTTGCTTGTTCTTCGTTTGCTCGCAGGAAACAGACCCTTGTGGTCAGGTTGATCGTGCTCCGGCGTGGTCAATAACCTCTCGGAGTTGGTTTAGCGATTGCTAAGGCGCGACGTCCTCACACGTTCGTAGTCGGATCGTCAAAGTCGACTTCCACCAAAGTGATATCCATCATCTCATCGAAATACAGGACACCTTTGCCTCTATCAAGTGGTATTAGATTTCCAGGTTGCTCGGTGAGATTTTATAGTATTTCGTAGTTCAGATCGAGTTAGTTCTTCATACCTATAGTCCACGAAAAAGCCGAAAAAAATTAGGGTTAGTTCATCCCATCCGAAACAATCTGAGCCTTTGCATAATCTTTTCTGTATTTGCTTTGTTGAATTTGCGGTTGAATCATCGTGTCAAGTTGCTGGTCTTAGCGTCTAGTCCTTTAGAGTTTCGAGTTTTGTTCACAAGTCTGGAAAATTCTGGCTAGGCAGTTTTTAGACCATTTGTAGACTTTTTCGAAAAAAAATTGTTGCGGAGCAAAAAAAAGAGGAAAAAGGTGCAAAAGGGGAAAAAAGAGAAAAAAATCAGAGTGTGCTCCTCCCTATTTTACGTGTCGCGCCGTGATTTTGTTGGTGTTCTAAGCTCGCGTCTCTAGCACAGTTTAGCCTAGGACCAGCACAGTACCGTCGTTGAGCGTTTATTCAACTTTGCATCTCTGAATTGATTACTGCTGACCCTTTTTGCTACCATATTATAAGCCTTCCCAGCTCCACATACATCTATGTCGTGCGTTTGACTCTCCCTCGTAATCGATCTATCCAAGCTTTGAGAGTTTTGACTACAATGGTTGCCAATCACCGCCTGCTGCTGGGTAAGAACTGGTAAGAATTTGAGATTTGCTTGACGGATTTGTGACACCCACCACCACCTCTTGTTAGTAGTCTGTAGGATCATATTCTTGTGTGTTTCTATTGCTGCTAACCATGCCAGGAACACAAGCCGACGAGACTGACTCGAGAACATGACGAATAAGGATTTGCATGATAAATTTCAGCAAATGATGAGTGGACAGGTGCAAGATGTGCTAAACAGATTTGAAGAGGCCATGGAGAAGATAGATGGCATGGAGAAGACTTTCAAACAAAGCTCGATAACAAGTTTAATGAATTGCTCGCGCGTCTTCCACCACCACCACCTGCTGCACCTAACGCACCTCTCCAACAACAACAACAACGACGACGACGACGACTACCTCCACGTCGCGAAACAGACCTCCGCCGAGCGAGCCGTGTCCCTCTTGTGTTTGGCCAAACTGTTGGCGCTGCTGTTGATACTTCTGTGGCTCCTGCTGCTGATGCGGAGGAGGATGATTAGTGGGAGATTACGAGGATGAGGAGAATGAAGCTATGCTTGCACGTTTTCTGGGTGGATTAAATAGAGAGATTCAAACCATTCTAGACTATAAGGAGTATACTAATATCACTCGTTTATTCCATCTTGCTTGTAAAGCTCAACGTGAAGTGCAGGATCAACAAGCATTGGCGCGAACTAACTTTTCTGCAGGACGACTTTTCTGTATCCCTTCGCTTTGACTTCCATTTGCACTAAGACTATAAATAGGTCGACCCCATATCCTTTCGAGGTTTAGCATTGATTTAGCTCAATTAGAGATAGAGCTTCGCTCATCCACCGGATCTCCTCCTCGTTAGAGACCACGGCCTCCTTGGAGAAGATCCTATCGGATTCAACACCCCCTCGTGGGAAGATCCCCTTGTGGATTTCAAGGCCTCCTCACGGAGAAGAACGGTTCCTTTGTATCCTTACCTTTGTTGATTGTGAATCATATGTTACTCTATGTTGTCTGTGATCTAGCACTCGTGTGATTGATTCTATGTTGGTTTAGTGTTTCTCCCTCTTGTTCTCCCCATGATTCCCTCGTGTTCTTCCGCGTGTTCTTCATAGGATCCACTCCAAACATGAAAGATCATCCACATAGGGTTCCACCCTGCATCACTTTGGCTCTTATTACACTTGAAGAACATGGTGGAGATAATTCTGATCATGAGACGCAATACATGGCTCCTGAAGACGCTGACAGGTATGAACGTTTAGTTGCTCAACGTGTTTTGAGTGTGCAGGTCACACAAGCTGAGCAAAATCAGAGGCA
This sequence comes from Triticum aestivum, assembly GCF_018294505.1. Lineage (NCBI taxonomy): Eukaryota > Viridiplantae > Streptophyta > Magnoliopsida > Poales > Poaceae > Triticum > Triticum aestivum. The sequence continues at coordinate 335,427,747 of NC_057804.1, read as the reverse complement.
CAATTTGTTCCATACCAAGGGAGTTGTGAAGGAACGTTCTGTGCGCGTCATCATAGACGGAGGGAGCTGCAACAACTTGGCTAGCATGGAGATGGTGGAGAAGCTTTCTCTCACCACAAGACCACATCCACATCCAATGGTTCAACAACATCGGCAAGGTTAAGGTAACACATACTGTTCGTGTGCATTTTAGTATCTCTACATATGTTGATTATGTTGATTGTGATGTGGTACCTATGCAAGCATGTTCCTTATTACTTGGTAGACCATGGTAATTTGATAAAAATTATGTACACCATGGTAGAAACAATTAGTATACTTTTGTTCATAAGGATAAAAATATTACTTTGCTTCCTATGACTCCTGATTCTATTTTGAAAGATGATACTAATAGAGCTAATAAAGCAAAACAGGAGAAGAATAAGAGTGAAAATCAGATTGTGGCAAAAGAATTTGAGCAACAAATGAAGCCTAATAATAAACCATCTAGTGTTGCTTCTGAAATTAAATTGAAAAGTGCATGTTTATTTGCCACCAAATCTGATATTGATGAGCTAGATTTCAGCAAATCTATTTGCTATGCTTTTGTGTGCAAAGAGGCATTATTTTCATTCGAGGACATACCTTCCTCTTTGCCTCTTGCTGTCACTAACATTTTGCAGGAGTTCGCTGACGTCTTTCCACAAGACGTGCCACCGGGATTACCGCCTATTCGAGGGATTGAGCATCAGATTGGCTTAATTCCCGGTGCTTCACTGCCAAACCATGCGCCATACCGTACCAATCTAGAGGAGAAGAAGGAGATTATGCGTCAAGTACAAAAGCTTCTCGACAAAGGTTATATACGTGAATCCCTTAGTCCTTGTGTTGTTCCTATTATTCTAGTGCCAAAAAAGGATAGTACATCACGTATGTGTGTTGATTGTAGAGGCATTAATAATATTACTATTCGTTATCGTCATCCTATTCCTAGGCTAGATGATATGCTTGATGAATTGAGTGGCTCTACAATATTCTCCAAAGTTGATTTGCGTAGTGGATACCATCAAATTTGTATGAAATTGGGAGATGAATGGAAAACAGCATTTAAAACTAAGTTTGGATTATATGAGTGGTTAGTCATGCCTTTTGGGTTAACTAATGCACCTAGTACTTTCATGAGATTAATGAACGAAGTTTTACGTGCTTTCATTGGACGATTTGTGGTAGTTTATTTGATGACATATTGATTTATAGCAGATCTTTGGAAGAACATTTGGAACATTTACGTGTTGTTTTTATTGCTCTACATGATGCACGTTTGTTTGGTAACCTTGGGAAGTGCACCTTTTGCACCGACCGAGTATCTTTTCTTGGCTATGTTGTTACTACACAGGGAATTGAAGTTGATAAAGCCAAGATTGACGCTATTGAGAGTTGGCCACAACCCAAAACGGTCACACAAGTGAGGAGTTTTCTTGGCCTCGCTGGATTCTATAGGCGTTTTATGAGAGATTTTAGCACCATTGCTGCACCTCTCAATGAGCTTACAAAGAAAGATGTGCCTTTTCTTTGGGGTACCGCACAGGAAGAAGCCTTCACGGTATTGAAAGATAAGTTGACACATGCTCCTTTACTCCAACTTCCTGATTTTAATAAGACTTTTGAGCATCAACATGATGCTAGTGGAATTGGATTAGGAGGTGTGTTATTACAAGATGGCAAACCTGTTGCATATTTTTCTGAAAAATTGAGTGGGCCTAGTCTAAATTATTCTAATTATGATAAGGAATTATATGCTCTTGTTCGGACTTTAGAAACATGGCAACATTATTTATGGCCCAAAGAATTTGTTATACATTCTGATCATGAATCTTTGAAACATATTAAAAGTCAAGCTAAACTGAATCGTAGACATGCTAAATGGGTTGAATTCATTGAGACTTTCCCTTATGTCATTAAACAAAAGAAGGGAAAAGAAAATGTTATTGCTGATGCATTGTCTCGTCGCTATACTATGCTTCCACAACTTGACTTCAAAATATTTGGTTTGGAGACCATCAAAGATCAATATTTGCATGATGCTAATTTTAAATATGTAATGCAGAATTGTAAAGAAGGAAGAATGTGGAACAAGTTCGTCGTTAACGATGGATTTGTGTTTCGTGCTAACAAGCTATGCATTCCAGCTAGCTCTGTTCGTCTTTTGTTGTAGGAGGCGCATGGAGGAGGATTAATGGGACACTTTGGCGTGAAGAAGATGGAGGACGTACTTGCTACACATTTCTTTTGGCCAAAGATGAGATGGGATGTTGAGCGTTTTATTGCTCGCTGCCTTACATGTCAAAAAGCTAAGTCACGACTCAATCCTCATGGTTTATATATGCCTTTGCCTGTACCTAGTGTTCCTTGGGAGGATATATCTATCGACTTTGTTTTAGGTTTACCTCGAACAAAGAAGCGGAGGGATAGCATATTTGTTGTCGTGGATAGATTCTCGAAAATGGCACACTTTATACCATGTCATAAAAGCGATGATGCTGTTAATGTTGCTGATTTGTTCTTTCATGAAATTATTCGCTTGCATGGTGTGCCAAATAATATTGTTCCAGATCGTGATACTAAATTTCTTAGCCACTTTTGGAGATGTTTATGGGCTAAGTTGGGGATTAAACTGCTTTTTAGTACTACTTGTCACCCCCAAATTGATGGACAAACTGAAGTAGTCAACAGAACATTGTCTACTATGCTTAGGGCTGTTTTGAATAATAATAAGAAAATGTGGGAGGAATGCTTGCCTCATATTGAATTTGCTTATAATCGTTCATTGCATTCTACTACTAAGATGTGCCCTTTTGAAGTTGTGTATGGTTTCCTACCTCGTGCACCTATTGATTTGTTGCCTCTTCCATCTTCAGAGAAGGTTAATTTTGATGCTAAACAATGTGCTGAATTGATTTTAAAAATGCATGAGTTAACTAAGGAAAACATTGAGCGTATGAATGGTAAATATAAACTTGCTGGAGATAAGGGTAGAAAACATGTTGTGTTTGCACCTGGAGATCTTGTTTGGTTACATTTGCGTAAGGATAGATTTCCTGATTTGTGCAAATCAAACCTAATGCCACGTGCTGATGGTCCCTTTAAGGTGTTGGAGAAAATAAATGATAATGCATATAAACTTGAGCTGCCTGCAGATTTTGGGGTTAGTCCCACTTTTAACATTGCAGATTTGAAGCCTTATTTGGGAGAGGAAGATAAACTTCCGTCGAGGACGACTTCATTTCAAGAAGGGGAGGATGATGAGGACATCAATACTATTGTAACACCCACAGCCCCTACTGCGATACATACTGGACCAATTACTAGAGCTCACGCACGCCAATTAAATTACCAGGTACTTTCGTTTCTTGGTAATGATTCTAATGTTCATGAGAATATGATGCTGCCTAAATTGGATACATTTGTTTTGCTTACAAATGAAGGGTCTAGCTTGGAGAAGGATGAACATTGGATCAAGAACAAGCATGGAGATGATGGCATGCGCAAGGGGAACAAGAACGGAGCTACAAGTGATGATTTCAGGATGTTGAAGCCACCATAATGAGTGCATGAAGCCTTGGACGAAATATACAAGATGCTACTTCATAATTTTCGGCCACAGGCTATTCTAGGTGCTGCGTCACCTTTTTATTGGGCCAGGCCCATGTAATTTCAAAATACATAAGTATAGGATATTTTTAGAGTCCGTATGTATCGAGAAACAAGAGTTAGGGTTGGTTTCAGACCCCTCCCTCAGGGGCCACGAAATTCCCCCCTCTTCCTCCATATATACAGCCCTTAGGACGTCGTTTAGACTTTGGGTTTTGTTTAGATTAAAAGTTCGCCATAGCTGCAACTTCGCTACTTCATTTGTGTTCAACGACCAGACAAAGGCGTCACAGAACCCACCTTAAACAATAAAGCTTTCATCTTATATTCGCAATATCCAGATTCCAATCTCAGTTTCTTGCTTGTTCTTCGTTTGCTCGCAGGAAACAGACCCTCGTGGTCAGGTTGATCGTGCTCCGGCGTGGTCAATAACCTCTCGGAGGTGGTTTAGCGATTGCTAAGGTGCGACGTCCTCGCATGTTCGTAGTCGGATCGTCAAAGTCGACTTCCACCAAAGCGATATCCATCATCACATCGAAAGATAGGACACCTTTGCCTCTATCACTCATGGAGGCGGACTCATGGGACATTTTGGATGCGACAAGACATTCGCCACGCTCTCCAAGAACTACTTTTGGCCCAAGATGTTCCGTGACGTCTTACGCTTCAATAACCGATGCTCTACATGTCGCAAAGCTAAGTCTAAAGCTCAATCCCATGGTCTTTACATGCCTCTTCCTATTCCTTATCAACCTTGGGAAGACATTAGCATGGATTTTGTACTTGGTTTGCCTAGAACTCCAAATGAAAAGGATTCTGTGTTTCTTGGTGTGGACCGATTTTCTAAAATGGCACATTTCATTCCTTGCAACAAGATATACGATGCTTCACACGTTGCAAATATCTTTTGTAGGGAAATCTTGCGCCTCCATGGAGTTCCAAAGACAATCATCTTCGAACGTGACGTCAAGTTCTTGAGTTACTTTTGGAAGATGCTATGCGCTAAGCTCAGAATCAAGCTCTTATTCTCATCCGCATACCATCCCCAAACCGAGGGCCAAACGGAGGTAACGAACCGGACACTCTCCACTCTACTTCGCGTGTTGATCAAGAAGAACATCAAGGAGTGGTAGGCATGTCTACCCATCGCCGAGTATGCCTACAACCGTGCAAGACATTCGACTACCGGCAAGTCCCCCTTCGAGGTCGTCTACGGCTTCAACCCATTGTCCCCATTGGACATTCTACCTCTTCCTCGACAAGAGCGCACCAACATGGATGCGAGTGCACGGGCAAGCTACATCAAGAAGATGCATGAGGATACAAGGAACACCATCAAGCGCCAAGTATAATGACTAGCGACCAAGCTCAATGTCAACAAGCAACCCATGATCTTCAACATAGGCGATCTCGTGTGGCAACACCTTCGCAAGGACCGCTTTCCCAACGAATGCAAGTCCAAACTTCTCCCTCGAGCCGATGGACCCTTCAAGGTGCTACCACGCTACAACAACAATGTCTACAAGGTTGACCTCCCACGAGACAAGTACAATGTGAGCGACATCTTCAACGTCAAGGACCTCGCTCCATACCATGGTGATGAAACTTTTGATCCGAGGTTGGATCTTTCCCAAGGGGGGGGAGATGATGCGGAGCATCCCTCGCTCATCCCCATGGACGTACCTACATCTCCCTCAACACCACTTGGACCCATGACTAGAGCTCGAGCGAAGGCTATTGAAGAGAAGGTGAACTCGCTCCTCTCCGAACTCCCTCTCTCTACTCACGAGACATGGCTACTACCTCATGCGGAGACTCTGTGTGCGATCACGTACTTGGAGGAGAGCCACCGGAGAGCTACACGCAATGGCCAACGTGGCGAGGACACCAAGCGTGAAGATCAAGAGGAAGGACTACTTTGGAAGCTACAGGAGCCAGACGACCGGCCAGGCACGGACGTCCAACCCCTAGAGGGTGCTACGGCCAAGAGAAGAGAGGAAGACCCGAGCCCCAGGCTACGGATGACCGGCCCAGCCTGGACGACCGGACACTCCCAGGCTCCGGACGACCGAGCCCCTACGGACATCTGTGCCAGCGACCACAGAACGAAAATTACGGAAATCCGTAGGCGTCCGGACGATCGTGCCAGCGACCACACAACAGAATATGCGGACATCCGAGGAACCCCGGACGTCCAGGACCCCGCGAGCCTCCGGACGACCGGCGCCCCACGGACATCCGGACCCTGGCTGCGTCCAGCTATGGGCTGAGGCCCATGTACCCCTTCACTTCGCACCTCTTTTGCACTAAGACTATATATAGACCACTCCCACCTCCTAGATAGGGTTAGCATTGTGATAGCTCATTTGAGATAGAGCATTGCTCATCCGTACCGGATCTAATCCACGTGAGGGACCGCGCCTCTTCGGAGAAGATCCATCCAGATTCAAGGCCTCCATCCGGAGAAGACAATCAAGGCCTCCTCACGGAGAAGAACGGTTACTCATATATCTTCCTTTGTTGACTTTGGATCTCGTGATACTTTGTGCTTTCGGTGATCTAGCCCTCGTGTGACCAATCACTTGTCGGTTGAGTGTTTCTCTCGTTTCCCCCCATGATTTCCCTTGTGTTCTTCCGCGCGTTCTTCGTGTTTCCTCGTAGGATCCTCTCCAAACGTAAAAGATCGGCCCCTAGGGTTCCGCCCTACATCAATATGGATACGGATCGGTGGTGGTATATGGATACGGGTTGGTGGTGGTATATGGATATGGATTCAGAGCGGTGGTGGTAGATGTGATGCGGAGCATCCCATGGTCATCCCCATGTACACTCCGACTACTCTCCATACCCCAAGAGGACATATGACGAGACCTCGAACATACGCCATTGGAATTAAGGTGAACCCGCTCTTCTTCGAGAACATCATGAATATCCATTGGACTTGCTTGCTACCTCACCAAAGTGTTCTATGTGTCCTTAGGTACGAAGACCGACGACCACAAGCTGGTGAGGGACATCCCAAAGGAGTTGGAGAAGGACCACAAGGCCACAAGGAGGAAGAGGGAGTGCAACAGGATCAACACTGCACCTCCCAGGCGACCCTGTGCCCACGGGCCTCGAAGACCCCGTGCGCATGGACTACTCAGGAAGTTGGCGCTGGAGCACCCCGTGCGCACGGGCCTGTACCGTGCCCACGGGACACCCGTGCACACGGGCCCAACTTACCCCGTGCGCACGGGCCCTACAGGATGGACGACTGTGATTGCTGTTTGGGCCTCCTCTTCATCCACTTCGTCCCCATGCCTATATATTCCTTACCTAGACCATATGTTAGGGGGAGGCAAAGTAGTTGATACACATTGGTTAGCTTTGCTCCATGGATCCACTCCACTAGGAGATCAAGACCTCCTATTGGAGTGACCAAACATCAAGACCTCCTTCTTGGGGAAGGATCCCAATCATAGGATCATCAAGCCCTCATCTTCTTCATAGGATTTGGGATGAACTCTACCATGTATCTTATTTCCCTTTGTTGTTCAAGTACCTTGTGGATCTTATGTCTTTGATTGTCTAGTGGATGTGTGATTTGACTTGTTCTTGAGTGTTCCTCTTGTTTTCCCTCTTTTGTTCATCTTGTTCTTGGGGATTCCCCCTCCAATCCGTGAAAGATCTTCACCTAGGGTTCCACCCTATATCATCTTGGTATCATGAGCCATGGTTGATCACGAAATTGGAGCCCCCCTCTTTGTTTTCTAGCCTAGTTTTGTGTGATTTCGTCCTAAATTCGAAAATTCCCCACCAAAAATAGCCCCAAATTTTTTTGTGATTTGTTGGTTTGATGAGATTTTGTTGGATTTGATCCATGGATTTGGTGTGTAGCAAGTAGATCCATCCCTCTACCACCTTCCCCTACCTTCCACCCTTCGATTTTGACCTCAGGTTTGAAATTTCCCACGGATCCGGAGCTGTTCGTCCGCTCCACGAGGACCCCGTGCACACGGGCCCCCATGCACACAGGCCAGCCAAACCCCGTGCGCACGGCCCTTCCAGTGCGCTTCAGCCGCTGTTCCTTCGACATCCCTTCCACCTCCCACCACCCCCTTCCACCCCAGCTACTCCCCAGCCACGAGATCCATCCATTTGGAGCCCAAATCGCCAAGAATTCCGCCAAACCCGCGAGTCCCAGGTGACCCCGTGTCCTCGATGTGTGTACGATGCGCATGGGACCCCGTGCCCACAGGCTCCTACCCCCGTGCGCACGACCCACCCAGGTCAGCCGCGTGCACTTCACAGTTTTTCCCATAACTTCCACATCCGGAGTCCGATTTTCGCGTTCTTTAGCTCGTTGAGTAGCTATTGACATCCACCATCCACCTAGATAGGTTCCAACACCATTTGAATCCACCAAAATTTCGTCATTTTGGCAAGATTGCCTAGGCCCTCCACCATATCATCCGCTACTCCACCATCGACTTTCGCAATCTAACACATCTTGATCCCCTTCGCATTAGTGGTTGCTTGAGGAGTGATTTGAGTATCCTAAGGTGTTTCGGCTACTTAGGGACATTTGCTTCTTCACAAACCACCACCACTTCCACATTGCCATTTCCACTACCACCATTTGACATTTGTCATTTGAGATTTAGACTTTGCGGTTTTTACTGTTTCCTAAGGTGTTTCGGCTACTTAGGGACGGGTCTACATCATCTTGGTATCTACATCAAGAACACCGCCACTCATCATCGCAAAGGACGGTAACCTCGACGACACCATTGTATATTCCCCTTGCAATTGCATTGTTAACCCCTAGCCCATTTTGCGTTACTTGCCTATCGAGACTAGCCATTTGAGTATTGCCGGCAATGTTACTTGTGCACATTAGTGATCATACTTCCCATATCATACATACCATATCATCGTGGTGCATATCTTGGTATCATATCTTGTGTCACAAGTTTGTTCCCGCATATACTCAATTGCTATCTTGGTTTGTGCATTGTGCAAAAGTGGCCATAGAAAAAAAAAGAGAATAAAGCTTTTAAGCAAAAGAAAGAGAGCAAATAAGCTTGTAAGAAAGTGCCATAGCATCATACCCCATTGCACGTAAGAGTGTCATATCCGATCATCTTGGATCATCTTGAGAGAAACACCGGGAACCATACATACATGTCATACTTGGGATAGAAGTTTATCCATTTTGCATCTTATAGGTTGTGCATAAGTGTCGTATCCGCCGATTGAGCAATCGTGCTAGCATCTCTCTTGAGTTGTGCAACACGAGCGTTTTCCGTGGACTCCACATTTTGTGCTCATTCCTTGGTTGCACGACCCCATTTATCTATCCGTGTGTGTGTTTCCATGTACCATTTGCTATTGGTCTACTTGTTTCACTTGCGAATTTGTGAATCGTTTCCAACATTATTGACTCTTGCTAACATTTTGCATTAAATTTTTGTGCCACTATCCTCACCGAGCTCTACCGTAAGCTTTACTTGATAGGTGTGAGTGAACAAGTCCGGTACCAATTCCACTATTCTTTCATCTCACATTGAGTGAAACGAGATACATCCTCAACTTAGGGAAAAGGTAGCTTGGTATTGTTTATCTCATTTCCTACTCACCTTTGCTCGAGCCTTGTGATGGATAGGCACGGCATTTCCTTTCCGGTCTACAACAACAACGACGGCATGAACAACTACATCACCAAAGCGTCCATCTTCGATTTACAACGACAAAGGCAAGGCGCACAATCAAGATTGCGAGAGCGCATCAAGAACATCTCCATCAACATTCGTCACTCCGAAGCACGGAAAAGGGACTACATCGACAAGAAGCTTTCCGCACATAAAGAGGAGCAAGATGCAAGGATGGAGGAGATTAGAGCCTTGATCAAGTCTTCTTCCCCTTCGTCATCTTCAAGGCGGTGACATTCAAGCCACAAGTCTTCGGAGCGCGGCCACGATGCAAGTGCAAATCTTCCTCATCCACATCTACATGGCTACCACCATCACGTTCGTGATCCACATCGTCATGAAGGGCAAGTCACCTCCAAGCATCATGTGCACGACGACGAAAAACGACTACGAGCTCAAGCACGACAACGACATCATCATCATGAAGATGCTCCACAAGCACAAATGGACAATGCCCAACAAGCCCTACTTCACACCAAGTCGAAGCTTCATAAGCACAAGACAAGACCGCGAGACGACCACCACCAAGACGGCGCTACGGCTACACCAACCACTTTGACATCTTCGCCAAGTGCTATCAAGGCATCTTCGCCTTTGGACGTACGGCATCTTCGCCTACTTCCCACGAGTACGACTACAACGACTTCATCAAGTCCAAGGCGACGATCTACGAGCGAGGGAGACACTTCCATCTTCGGAAGCCCCCCAAGGAAGATGACCGAGCATGGGAAACTCCCTTCGGTCATGGATACGAGCTACGAGGTGCCACATCATATGGGCCTCCAACACCAAGACGGCGACAAGAAGGTCGAGCAAGGGCCATCCCCTTCGACCACGGCAATAGGAGTTGAGCATGGAGACATTTGCACCTACATCTCTCCGACACCCACATATGTCAAGATGCCCCAAGTGCCATGTGAGGAGAGCCACCACAACATAAGTGACATGAGTGACTCCACCATATGTGACATTGAGAGCATGCCACACATCCTATGAGAGGATGAGTGTGACCACCACTAGCCCCACACATGAGAGCATGCCACACATCCTATGTGAGGTTGAGCGCCATTCGAGTGACTCCACCAACCATATGAGTGAGAGCATCCTTGAGGGAGTGAGTGAGCCACAACACTTAGAGAGTGAGGTACTTGACACGGCATGTGAGGCCACTATGACTTCTAACGACTTAACCTCTACTCCTAGTGTGTTTTCTTCTTTGGTGCTAGGTCTCCTACATGACGACATGCCTATCCTCGATGAGTCCAACCCTCCAATGGACAATATGATGGCCATGGTGGATGATGATGCACCCCCCACATGGTTCCATCAAGATGAAGATGACAACGAGGCGATCTTCAACACCTCACCTACAACACATGAGCGACACTCCAACGGTAACATAGGTGATGGTGCTTCTCTTGTCCCACTAGTGGACGCTCTTGACAATGATTTCTCCCATGATGTTGACCCACCTATTACCATGCTTCATGCTAGTGAAACTTCTTCATGCCTTGACTTACCTATTTATGATGAATATGATGATGAGCATGTTGAGTTGCCTAGTTGTGATGCTATGCTCCAAGGATATCATGTGAAAATTCTATTGGTCACATCATGTTTGACAATCCATTGAAATTGTCATATGCTATGAGTGAGATCAACCATATTGCATCATTTCAATCTGAACATAGTAACTATGCATGCCCCATTAAAATAAATCCCATTTGCACTTATGGCATAGATGACGAGATGATGGTCATTGGCTTTTGCTTTTCATGTGATGATATTGCCATGCTTCCTTTACATGATTTGCGCAATTCATTTACTATGTCATGCCATGTTCACATTGTTCCAAATATGCATTGTTTCGGATGTTGTCAATATTCTCCACGTGATGTTGCTACTCATGCTCATGAGGAGACCCCCATAGTTTCCTCATACATATTAGGAGATCTTGATACATTTCATACATTGCATGATTCCCATGATAGTGTACACCATATGCATTCCATGAATAACAATGCTCTAGATATGATATGGACATTGGTGTTGTAGCTATGAGAAAAGAGAGAAACACCATGGAGATGTCGAGGGTTGTGACCTATATTCAAGATACGGTGGGACACAATAGTATGAGTGCAAAGGCATTGAAGGCGCCCATACACACAACTACACAGGCTTCATATATACTTTATATAGGCTCTGTTGGTATTCCAATTTTCTCGGCTGAATCATTGAAGGAAGACATCAAGGCAAACTTCAGAACGCCATCGTGTAGTTGTAACATGGAGAAATTCTAACAGGGGTTTCATTTTGAGTAGAAGTTCTCTTTGGTAGGAGTCTTAGTTAAGGTGGGTTAGATGGTACGTGATCAGCGTAGCCGGATTATTTTATTAGGAAAGTATTGTTTAGTATGGTTAGGAGAGAGAGAGTTTCCTACGTATGTTAGTTGAGACAGAGTCTGTATCGTTTTTGGGTCAGTTTGACCGTGCGACGCTTATATAAAAGGCTGGCTACGGCCGATGTATGGGGTCAGATTTTGTTTTTAGTTGTGAGATGAAATAAAGCTACAGAAAACATCTCTTGTCGAGGGACACTAAATATCTTCGTTGCTAATCCGTGGGGATTTTGTTGCTGCTGCGCGTGGAGTCGATCTAATCTACTCGACGCTAGTTTTTGATCTTACGGTCTTGCATCTTTGCTCGACCGGAATTTCCTGTTGCTACTACTAGTACCGTGAAAGGTCGGGACGACGAACGACTCGCATCTAGTTGAGTCTCTATCAAGTGGTATTCAGAGCTAAGGTTATTTACGGTACTGTGTTGATTAAGATGTCAACTTCGGTCAACAAGGTTGATGAGGTTACTATTGATTCTGAGGAAGTTGTGCGTCCAGTGTACGCGGATGATATTCCTCAAAATATTCGGGATGGTTTTGACCACACATGCAACTACATCAAGCAATGTCATGATGCGCTCGGCAAAAGGATAGATGTCCTGATCACTCGGTTCGATGGTTTGGCAGACATCATCAATATGCCGGCAACGAATTCTGCACCACCATAGACTGCTTCGGCTGCTCCACTACGTTATGCACCACCGGCTCGCGACGGACATGCAGGCGTACATGATCATCATTTGGCGGCACCTCATGTTGGAGATGATTGATAGAGGCAAAGGTGTCTCGTCTTTCGATGAGATGATGGATTTCGCTTTGGTGGAAGTCGACTTTGACGATCCGACTACGAACGTGCGAGGACGTCGCGCCTTAGCAATCGCTAAACCAACTCCGAGAGGTTATTGACCACGCCGGAGCACGATCAACCTGACCATGAGGGTCTGTTTCCTGCGAGCAAACGAAGAATAAGCAAGAAACTGAGATTGCAATCTGGATATTGCGAATATAAGATGAAAGATTTATTGATCAAGGTGGGGTTCTGTGACGCATTTGTCTGGTCGTTGAACACAAACGAAGTACGCGAAGTTGCAGCTATGGCAAACTTTAATCTAAACAAAACCCAAAGTCTAAACGGTGCCCTAAGGGCTGTATATATGGAGGAAGAGAGGGGGAATTTCGTGGCCCTTGGTGGAGGGGTCCGAAATCAACCCTATCTCTTGTTTCCCCACACATACGGACTCTAAAAATAGCCTATACTAATGTATTTCGAAATTACATGGGCCTGGCCCAATAAAAAGGTGACGCATCACCTATAATAGGCTCTGAACGAAATTTATGAAGTGGCATCTTGTATATTTCGTCCAAGGCTTCATGCACTCGTTATGGTGGCTTCAAAGACCTGAAATCATCACTCGTAACTCCGTTCTTATTCCCCTTGCGCATGCCATCATCTCCATGCTTTCTCTTGCTCCAATGTTCATCCTTCTCCAAGCTAGGCCCTTCATTTGTAAGCGAAACAAATGTATCCAATTTAGGCAGCATCATATTCTCATGAACATTAGAATCATTACCAAGAAACAGAAGTACCTGGTAATATAGTTGGCATGCGCGAGCTCTAGTAATTGGTCCAGTATGTATAGCAGCAGGGGCTCTGGGTGTAACAATGTTATTGATGTCCTCATCATCCTCCCCTTCTTGAAATGAAGTCGTCCTCGACGGAAGTTCATCTTCCTCACCCAAATAAGGCTTCAAATCTGCAATGTTAAAAGTGGGACTAACCCCAAAATCTGCAGGCAGCTCAAGTTTGTATTCATTATCATTTATTTTCTCTAACACTTTAAAGGGACCATCAGCACGTGGCATTAGCTTTGATTTGCGCAAATCAGGAAATCTATCTTTACGCAAATGTAACCAAACAAGATCTCCAGGTGCAAACACAACATGTTTTCTACCCTTATCTTTACGCAAATGTAACCAAACAAGATCTCCAGGTGCAAACAAGATCTCCAGGAGTTGGAGAAGGACCATAAGGCCACAAGGAGGAAGAGGGAGTGCCACAGGATCAACACTGCACCTCCCAGGCGACCTCGTGCCCACGGGCCTCGAAGAGCCCGTGCCCACATACTACTCAGGAAGTTGGCGCTGGAGCACCCTGTGCGCACGGGCCTGTACCGTGCCCATGGGACCCCGTGCGCACGGGCCCAACTTACCCCATGCGCACGGGCCCTACAGGATGGACGGCTGTGATTGCTGTTTGGGCCTCCTCTTCATCCACTTCGTCCCCATGCCTATATATTCCTTACCTAGACCATATGTTAGGGGGAGGCAAAGTAGTTGATACACATTGGTGAGCTTTGCTCCATGGATCCACTCCACTAGGAGATCAAGACCTCCTCTTGGAGTGACCAAACATCAAGACCTCCTTCTTGGGGAAGGATCCCAATCATAGGATCATCAAGCCCTCATCTCCTTCATAGGATTTGGGATGAACTCTACCATGTATCTTATTTCCCTTTGTTGTTCAAGTACCTTGTGGATCTTATGTGTTTGATTGTCTAGTGGATGTGTGATTTGACTTGTTCTTGAGTGTTCCTCTTGTTTTCCCTCTTTTGTTCATCTTGTTCTTGGGGATTCCCCCTCCAATTCGTGAAAGATCTTCACCTAGGGTTCCACCCTATATCAAGATGGTAGGACGATGACGATGGTGCGGTGGCGGTGTGACAACTTGTGAACAGAACTCGAAACTCTAAGGGAAACTAGATGCTAAGACCAGCAACTTGACACGACAATGCAACCGCAAATTCAACAAAACAAGTACATAAGAGATTATGCAAAGGCTCAGATTGGTTTGGATAGGATGAACTAACCCTATTTTTTGGCTTTTTCATGGACTATACGTATGAAGAAAAGACTCAATCTAAACTATGAAAAACTGTAAAATCTCACCGAGCAACCTGGAAATCTGATACCACTGGATAGAGGCAAAGATGTCCCGTCTTTCGATGAGATGGTGGCTATCGTTTTGGAGGGAGTTGACTTTGACGATCCGACTACGAATGTGAAAGGACGTCGCGCCTCAGAAATCGCTAAACCAACTCCGAGAGGTTATTGACCATGCCGGAGCACGATCAACCTAACCACGAAGGTCTGTTTCCTGTAGGCAAACGAAGAACAGGCAAGAAACTAAGATTGCAATCTGGATATTGCGAATATAAGAGAAAAGCTTTATTGATCAAAGTGGGGTTCTGTGACGCCTTTGTCTGGTCGTTGAACACAAACGAAGTACGCGAAGTTGCAGCTATGGCGAACTTTTAATCTAAACAAAACCCAAAGTCTAAACGGTGCTCGAAGGGCTGTATATATGGAGGAAGAGGGGGGGGGGATTTCGTGGCCCTTGGTGGGGGGGGTCCGAAATCAACCCTATCTCTTGTTTCCCCACACATACGGACTCTAAAAATAGCCTATACTTATGTATTTCAAAATTACATGGGCCTGGCCCAATAATAAGGTGACGCAGCACCTAGAATAACATCGGGACGAAATTTATGAAGTGGCATCTCGTATATTTCGTCCAAGGCTTCATGCACCCATTATGGTGGCTTCAAAGTCCTAAAATCATCACTTGTAACTCCGTTCTTGTTCCCTTGCACATGTCATCATCTCCATGCTTGTTCTTGCTCCAATGTTCATCCTTCTCCAAGCTAGGCCCTTCATTTGTAAGCAAAACAAATGTATTCAATTTAGGCAGCATCATATTCTCATGAACATTAGAATCATTACCAAGAAACGGAAGTACCTGATAATTTAATTGGCGTGCGCGAGCTCTAGTAATTGGTCCAGTATATGTAGCAGTAGGGGTTGTGGATGTAACAATGGTATTGATGTCCTCATCAAATCTTGTTGGTTTGAGTGAATCCTCTCGTGTTTTCCCTCGTATTTTCCCCTCGTGTTCTTCATGTTCTTCGCAGGATCCGCTCCAATCATGAAATATCAAGCATCTAGGGTTCTACCCTACATCATCTTGGTATCATGAGCCACGTTGATCACGATTTTGGAGACCTCTCTCTTTGTTTTCTAGCCTAATTTTGTTGATTTTGTCCTAATTTCGAAAATCCCCACCAAAAATAGCCCCAAATTTTTTTGTGATTTGTTGGTTTTAATGAACTTCTGTTGGATTTGATCCATGTATTTGCTTTGCCACAAGTGAATCTAGCCTTCCCCCCGTCATCTCCACCATTTCCATCCACAAATTCATCCAATTTTGCCCAAATTTTGCCTCTCCACCTCAAACCCTAGAAGTTCATAGCATGCCTGAAATCACCCACGCACCGGATGTCCGATAGTCATCCAACGTCCGGTGAGTACCGGTCGTCCGACCACCACCGGACGTCCGACGATCCCTAACAAAACTGAAAATTTTCAGTTCGGCCACCATTCCACTTCCACTTCTGCATACGTACTCCCATACCACAACACTTTCCGCTACCACCACAGCTTTCCGCAACCACCATCGCTTACCTGCTACAACCTCCAACAAATTTTGCCACATTTTCTTTGAGAATTTTTGTTGAGGTTCCCATTTCCTAACATGTTTAGGCTACTTAGGGAAGGTTCGACATCGACATCGCCGCCACTCATCTTCGCGACGGACTCATCATCAACAATGATGTAACGCCCTCGATGCGGCTATATCTCCCACGTGTCGAGGCACGACTTAGAGGCATAACCGCATTGAAAGCAATGTCGCAAGTCGGGAAATCGTTCAACCCGGCCGCAGGTAGCAGTGGCAAAGCAAAAGAGCAAGCAAACTAGCATAGCAAAGATAGTAGTGATTTCGAGGGTATGACCATCTTGCCTGCACAGTTGTCAGAGTTGACTGGATCCTCACAAGCGAACTCAACGGGCTCCTCGGTAGCGAACTCGTCTCCCGGCTCTACCCAACAAGACAAACAAGCAACAAGGATACAATCAACCACGGGCAAGACCAAGCAATATGATGAAATGCCGATATGCTATGCGGGATGCGATGCGGGATGCAAAATGCAAGATTTGACAGGAAATGCATGAACCTGGCATAAACTTGGAAAACCAAGTGTGCCACTGGATAGAGGGGATGAAATCGCTTGAAAACGATATAAAGATCATTGGAATCGGAGTTACGGTTTGGAAATGGCGAGCGTTTTACGAAACGAACCGATCTGCGATATACAGCAAGTAGGCTCCTAAATGCAACGAAATAAACATGCTACAGCCACCCAACATGAAAACAAAATACATGGCAGTGATGTACACAAGATGGTTAACAAAACACTAGCACTGAGACATAGGCAAATTCATCCATTAAGAGGTTCAAACAAGCATGGCTAAAACGCAAATGGAAAACAGATTCCAGACTTAGTGAAATTAACACTAGTCTGAAATTTCAGATCACGATGCTCTCTTCGGAGCAGCAAAACAACATGATACAAAACCTGAACATGACAAGTAATAACATGGCATGGAGCTACTCAACAAGCTTAACAAAACATCCAAAGTGACCTGGGGCCAAAAGGGTTCACAAAATACTCTACCGAGCTCACGAACATAGCTCGAACACAATCAGTTTTCAGACTTAGTGAAAACTGAGGCATGCTGAAATATAACTCACGAAGGCATGTAAATGAGCTCGATGCACTCACCACGGTGCAAGTCATGGCAAGGTAAGCATACATCCATTAAGAAGACACAAAATACAAGCTAGACATGGCAAGAACAATGGCATAGCATGCACGGATCACTAACAATAGCATCGGCAAAATCGCAAACAAGTTGACGATCTACCCAGATTAACAACGAAGCAAAAGTTGAGCTCGATTGAGTCAACCTAAAGCACTCCACATATGTAAACAAAGACATGGATTGATAGAGCATAACATAAATATCAAAACTCCCTTACTGATCATCCTCAAAAGAGGCACGGATCACTAGGAAACAAGCTGGACATATAGCATCATGAACTAAAATATCCCATACTTAGTGAAAATCACTAAGTCTCTGAAATCAGCAATCTCAGGTACCTCTCTTCGCAAGCTTGCACAAGACAACACACACATCCTAAAAATGCATGGGTGGCACCTCTGGAAAGAAGACAAAATGCTTAACAATTCATCCCAAAGGGGCACAGGCATACCATACACGAATTAAACATGGCAAAAATGACAAATGTGCATGATGAACTAACAGATCTGCAATTTAACTCAGGAAGCTTCCTTCTAACAGCGTTTTGGGCAACAAGATGACCTCAAATGCAAATGATGCAATGGAATAAAATGATGTACATGTCGAGGCGAAGATTTTGGTATATCATATGCCCAAAACGGAGCTACGGATGAGGAGATACGAGCAGTCAAAGAATGCATAAAAACTTAGGGTTTGAAGGGAAAAGTCAACCGTCGGGTCAAAATATCTCAGATCCAGATCAGGATCTCGCGGGCACGGACTTCGAGGTTGACCGCGGGGCACTGTTCACCGGAGTTGGAGCTCGCCGGCGGAGGACCGCAGGGGCGTGGGGAGGCTCGCCGGAGCCCGACCCGGCCGCCGGAGGAGCCGGACGAGGGCGGCGGGGCCCGGTGGTGGCCACGGCGAGGTTCGGCGGCGGCGGGCGCGCCGGTGGACGGCGGGGCCATGGCTCGAGGTGCGGGCCGGCGACGATGGCGAGCGGCGGCGCCGGTGCCCCGGGTGGCCGGCCGCGAGGAGGGTGGCGGCGGCTGCGGGCGTGAGGCGGCGGGGCGATGACGCGGGCTGGGAGGGCCCCGCGTGGGCCTGCGGGCCGGCGGCCGCGGCGATGTGGTCCTGCCACGTGGCGGCACCGGAGTGGTCGGGGGCGCCGGCGGACATGTCCGGTCAGGCGGCGGACATGTCCGTCGGTGGCTGGGAGCTGTTTGTTTTTAGCTAGGGTTTGAGACGAGGGGATCGGGGATTTGGAGGAGGGGGTCTATATATAGGCATAGAGGGAGCTAGGAGAGTCCAAATGAGGTGCGGTTTTTGCCCACACGATCGTGATCGAACGACCGAGACGATGGAGCAGAGTTTGGTGGGTTTTGGGCCAAATTGGAGGGTGTTGGGCTGCAACACACACGAGGCCTTTTCGGTCCCTCGGTTAACCGTTGGAGTATCAAACGAAGTCCAAATGATACGAAACTTGACAGGCGGTCTACCGGTAGTAAACCAAGGCCGCATGAAAAGTCTCGGTCCAATCCGGAAATGTTTGAACCCCACACACGAAAGAAGACTAGAAATGACCACCAGAGGAGAACGAAGCGCCGGAATGCAAAACGGACAACAGGGAAAATGCTTGAATGCATGAGATGAACATGTATGCAAATGCAATGCACGAGATGGCATGATAAGAGATGCACGAAAAAGAAAAACAACACACGGAGACAAAGACCCGAACCCGAGAAATAAATATAACTTAGCGCCGGAGACGGCAAGAGTTGGATACAAATATGGAAATTATATCTGGGGCGTTACAAATGACCACTTCACCATTTGGACACCTCGACCATAAGCAAGGATGGTAACCTCGACGATACTTCGTGTACTCCTTGCCTGATGAGGACATTAATACCATTGTTACACCCACAACCCCTACTGTTACATATACTGGACCAATTACTAGAGCTCGCACACGCCAATTAAATTATCAGGTACTTTCGTTTCTTGGTAATGATTCTAATGTTCATGAGAATATGATGCTGCCTAAGTTGGATACATTTGTTTTTCTTACAAATGAAGGGGCTAGCTTGGAGAAGGATGAACATTGGAGCAAGAACAAGCATGGAGATGATGTCATGCGCAAGGGGAACAAGAACAGAGTTACAAGTGATGATTCCAGGACTTTGAAGCCACCATAATGAGTGCATGAAGCCTTGGACGAAATATACAAGATGCCACTTCATAAATTTCGTCCAGAGGCTATTCTAGGTGCTGCGTCACCTTATTATTGGGCCAGGCCCATGTAATTTCTAAATACCTAAGTATAGGCTATTTTTAGAGTCCGTATGTGTGGGGAAACAAGAGATAGGGTTAGTTTCGGACCCCTCCACCAAGGGCCACGAAATTCACCCCCTCTCCCTCCATATATACAGCCCTTAGGGCACCGTTTAGACTTTGGGTTTTGTTTAGATTAAAGTTCACCATAGCTGCAACTTCGCGTACTTCGTTTGTGTTCAACGACCAGACAAAGACGTCTCAGAACCCCACCTTGATCAATAAAGCTTTCATCTTATATTCGCAATATCCATATTGCAATCTCAGTTTCTTGCTTGTTCTTTGTTTGCTCGCAGGAAACAGACCCTCGTGGTCAGGTTGATCATGCTCCGGCGTGGTCAATAACCTCTCAGAGTTGGTTTAGCGATTGCTAAGGCGCGACGTCCTCGCACATTCGTAGTCGGATCGTCAAAGTCGATTTCCACCAAACTGATATCCATCATCTCATTGAAAGACGGTACACCTTTGCCTCTATCAAGTGGTATCAGATTTCCAGGTTGCTCGGTGAGATTTTACAGTTTTTCATAGTTTAGATTGAGTCTGTTCTTCATACCTACAGTCCACGAAAAAGCCAAAAAAAATTTAGGGTTAGTTCATCATATCCGAACTAGTCTGAGCCATTGCATAGTCTTTTCAGTATTTTGCTTTGTTGAATTTTCGGTTGCATCGTCTTGTCTAGTTGCTGGTCTTAGTGTCTAGTCTTTTAGAGTTTCGAGTTCTGTTCACGGGTCTTCACGCCACCGCCACACCATCATCATCCGCTGCCACATACCACCACCACACCAGATACGTCGTTCCTGCCATCTACCATCCCGCTTATCCGCCACCGCTCCGAGTCCATATACCAACACCGATCCGAGTCCATATACCACCATCGACCCACATCCATATGCTACCACCACTCCGAGTCCATCTCATATTAGGTTAACTTTCGAGATCCATCTATTTCCAGATTTGTGTTTTCCTTGTCTGAGTAGGTTTCGGATTCCAGCAATCTTTTGCCGTCCGTAGAAGAGGTTGGTTTCCAAAAAAAAGAGTCTGGAAACCACCCTCCGTTTAGGCCCAAAATTTTCCAAAAACGCACTGGATAAAAAAACTTCCGGCTATCCTATTTTTAGGTGTTTCTAAGAGTATTGAGACAGTCGCCGTTATAGAAAGCTTTTTTTGACCCGTTTCCAGTTTTTGGGTCCGGGCAGTCGGAAAAAAATTGGTCGAAAATTTTTCGTGCCTATCCTGTTATCTTGACTATGGAAGAGTTTTGAGACACTCGCCATTATAGTGATTTTCGGCAAAAAAAGAGCGAATTTTTTTTCAGAGTGTGCTTTTCCCTTCTTTAAGTGCAGCGCCGTGATTTTGTTAGTGTTCTAGGCTCGCGTCTCTAGCACGGTCTAGCCTAGGACCAGCACAGTACCATCTTGAGCGTTTATTCAACTTTGCATCTCTGAATTGATTATTGCTGATCCTTTTTGCTACCATATTATAAGCCTTCCCAGCTCCACATACATATACGTCGTGTGTTTGACTCTCCCTGGTAATCGCTCTATCCAAGCTTTGAGAGTTTTGACTACAACGGTTGCCAATCACCGCCTACTGCTGGGTAAGAACTGGTAAGAATTTGAGTTTGGCTTGACGGATTTGTGACACCCACCACCACCACTTGTTAGTAGTCTGTAGGATCGTATTCTTGTGTGTTTCTATTGCTGCTAACCATGCCAGGATCACAAGCCGACGAGATTGACTGGGAGAACTTAACGAACAAGGAGCTTCATGATAAGTTTCAGCAAATGATGACTGAATAGGTGCAAGATGTGCTGAACAATTTTGAAGAGGCCATGGAGAAGCTCACTGGCCTTGAGAAGACGTTCGAAACAAAGCTCGATAACAGATTTAATGAACTGCTTGCGCGTCTTCCACCATCGGCTGCACCTGCCGCACCTCTGCAACAACAATAACAACACCAACAACGACGACGACTACCTCCACATCGTGAAACACCCCTCCGCCGAGCGAGCCGTGTTCCTCTTCAGCCTGGCCAAACTGTTGGTGCTGCTATTGATAATTCTGTGGCTCCTGCTGCTGATGGGGAGGAGGATGATTATGCGGGAGATTACGAGGATGAGGTTGATCAAAATCAGAACTACGTGCAACCACCAGCACCACAACCACCAGGTCGTCCACATGCAAATAATGGCAATGTTAGGGCTCCCCCTCAGGTACGAGATCATGACCATCTCCCTAAACTAAAACTGAATATTCCACCATTTGAGGGTAGATATGTTCCTGGTATATATCTTACTTGGGAGTTAGAAACTGAACAATGATTTACATGTTTACAATATCCTGAGGAGAGACGTGTTCCTGCTGCTGTTTGTGCTTTCACTAGCTTTGCATGTGTTTGCTGGTCTGAACATTGTAGATTATATCCTATTCTATCTACTTGGGCTGCTTTGAAAACTGCTATGCGTACTTGTTGGGTTCCACCATATTATCAACGTGAATTGCTTCAAAAATTGCAGCATTTGAGACAAGGAAAAAAATTTGTAGAAGAATATTATCAGGAATTACAAACTGGCATGATTAGATGTGGTATTGTTGAGGAGAATGAACCTATGCTTGCACGTTTTATGGGTGGATTAAATAGAGAGATTCAGACCATTCTAGAGTATAAGGAGTATACTAATATCACTTGTTCATTCCATCTTGCTTGTAAAGCTGAACGTGAAGTGCGGGTTCGACAAGCATTGGTGCAAACTAACTTTTCTGCAGGTCGACCTTCATCATGGACACCGCGTGCATCTTCTACTTCCACTGCACCAGCACCTCCATTAGGTGCCACCTCCAGCCGTGATACAAGAAAGTAGGCACAACCACCACTATCTGCCAAGAGCGCACCTGCCGGGCCTACACAGAGCTCTTCTTCTTCCATGGCATCAACTGGGCATACAAGTGATATTATTTGTCGTCGTTGTAAGGGAAGAGGTCATTATGCGAGAGAATGCAAATCTCAATGTGTGATGATTGCAACTGAGGATGGTGGGTATGAGTCCGCTAGCGAATATGATGAGGAGACGTTGGCTCTTATTACACGTGAAGAACACGGTGGAGATGATTCTGATCATGAGACGCAATACATGGCTCCTGAAGACGCTGACAGGTATGAATGTTTAGTTGCTCAACGTGTTTTGAGTGTGCAGGTCACACAAGCTGAGCAAAATCAGAGGCATAATTTGTTCCATACAAAGGGAGTTGAGAAGGAACGTTTTGTGTGTGTCATCATAGATGGAGGGAGCTGCAACCACTTGGCTAGCATGGAGATGGTGGAGAAGCTCTCTGATGTAGGGCGAAACCCTAGGTGGACGATCTTTCACGTTTGGAGTGGATCCTACGGGAATCACGGAGAACACGCGGAAGCACAAAGGGCAAACAAGGGGAAAACAAGAGAGAATCACTAAACCAACAAGGAATCAATCACACAAGTGCTAGATCACCGAAAACAAAGAGTAACTCATGATCCACAATCAACAAAGGTAAGGATACAAAGGAACCGTTCTTCTCCGCGAGGAGGTCTTGATGGTCTTCCCTAGAAAGGGGTCTTGAATCCGCTTGGGGGATCTTCTCCGAAGAGGTCGTGATCTCCGAGGAGAAGTATCCAAGTGGATGAGCAAGGCTCTCACACAAATATGAGCTAAACCAATGCTAACCATAGCTAGGAGGAGGTGGGGGAGTATATATAGTGCTAGCCACGAAGGGGTAAGTGAGAGGGGGATACATGGGCCCTTGGCCCGTTCTCTGCGCACAGGCAGGTGCCGGATGTCCGGGCTGGGGGCCGGATGTCCGGCGGCTCACGAAGAGCCGGATGTCCGAGATGGAGTGGCCGATTCTTCTGCTCTCTAGATGGCGTACGCCGGATTTCCAGGCAGGCGCCGGATGTCCGGGGGTCGGCCGGATGTCCGGCCGCTGTAGACTCTCCTGGCTTCTGTCTCTCTCTGGTCTTCTTCTGGTTGGTGGCACCGGATGTCCGGGCTCTTGCCGGATGTCCGGTCACTGTAGCTGCTGGCACTTCTTCCTTCTCCTTCCTTCGCTTCCGCGCATGCTTGGCCTTGGTCCTTGGGTTCTCCACGGTTTCCTCGGGTGTACCTGAGTATGCACAAGGTCCGCGCTTGAAGTAGCAACCATGTCTCACGCGAATGGGAAGGGGAAGCATTTAGGAACAGGTTCACCTTGTGTCCAATGGCGCATAGTTGAGGTCTCATCTTATGTATCTGTGGGGCTTGGGGAGTAGTCGGAGTGTACATGGGGATGAACGTGGGATGCTCCGCATCATCTCCCCCCCCCCCCTTGGGAAAGATCCAACCTCGGATCGTGATCCTCATCACCATGGAAACGGTTGTCGTGGACGGACTTGTAGTTGGACGAAGTTGAAGACATGGCGCAATCCAAGTAGTCCATGGTGTCACCGGAGTGATAGACATGCAAAAATAGTAAACACAAGCAACACTCGGAAATACAATGGTTAGCGCACACAAAGTGTCCATCATGTAAGAATGAGTCCGTGCGACAAGATAGTGCATGACAAAGCACAAGATGCTTATCCAAAAGATGTAGAATGAGATGTCAAGCATTCATGGGAGCAAATGCAATCATTGTGCACACAAATGTGTTATGAATATGAGCAATGCAACCACGATGCAAAATGATGTCATAATGGGATGCATGAACATGGCAATGGATGCTCAACATGTGGATATTATCATGCAATTGATGGTCGACAATGTGATCATTATGTATGAATATGCCATCAAGGAAGATCACAACAAATTTGCTAAGGAAGTGCACACGCTCATATATCATGGATGACATTGGAATATAAGATGTAACAAGGCAATCATAATGTGAGTCAATCCATGCATGGGGTGCAGACTTGTGGTGAGTATGATATGTCCATCGAGCATGACATGTATGAGCACAATCAACAAATATGGAGGTGTTGGTGTACCAATGCTCGATGTCGTGGCAAGAGTGGAGGTTCGAAGGTGCATCCAATAAGTGTGAGCGCTTCTCAATGTGAAGGTCCATAGAGCCAATCTCGAATGTCGCTCCTCCTTCCACGAGATGTATCATGTAGACAACAAGAAGGAAACAACAATGACAGAGTGACCCATCCAATACGCGTATTTGAGGATGGCTCAAAGAGAAGGAGTTCACCTTTATGAGAATGTCGAAAATGTTGGTGTCGCGCATCGTGTATGCCTTCACATGACCAAGTTGTCTCATGACGGTAATGCCTTGTGAATCCTTCAAAACGAAAGAACAGGACAAACACTCGGAAAAACAAATGAGGTTAGCGGAAGTGCAAAACCTATCATTCGTGTGGTAAAATACCCAACAAGTGTATGCATCATGCTCATCATAAGAGAGTACAAGGGAGCATTTCATAGTATGGAGGCATATGATGCGAGAACAACCAAATACAATAGGCTCAATCAAACAAGCATGCATCACAAGTATAGTGTCCAAGTCTCCAAGATCAATAAGCATAGCAAGTTGGCACTCAATACAAGGTGATATGAGACATGCAACTAATGGAGACAAGAGACAATGATCATGACAAATCAAGTGAGAGGCATGAGCATATATGTCATCAACCCAAGAAAGCAAGTAATAGTGGAACATGGGTGATGCAACATAGCAAGCAATCATAGTGATCAAGTCATGCAAGCTAGTAGTGCGAAGATGCAACATACTAGGAGGAATCATGGCAAGCATGTCATTGGTGCAAATAGTGTGCAAGAATAATTCACATGGCATAGCACAAGCATGAAAGCAAGATATGAGGAAAATAGCATGAATGTATTGGTGAGAAGCCATATGTGAATAGCAATGGGTCATCATGACTCTCCCAACACAACAATCATCAATAGCATGGGGCACAAAGAAATCATGGCAAAAGCAACAAGGGTCTCCACCAAGCATGCAAATACACATAGGAGTAGCATAATGGTGAATCATGGGTAGATGCAAGCAAGGGTCACAATTGCATGGCAAAATCATGTAAAGAGGCATAACATGCAAAGTGAACACGATAGTATGGGCATAAGGGGACAAATGGTATATAGCCCATAGCCGTGTGAGAGCCAAGTAAAAGAGATGCGCGTAGTCCTTGCGCGAAGGGAATGGTGGTAAGGATAGTCCACGGGATCCCAAAGCGTCGTTGCTCTCAAGAGCTCATTTCGTCAACTCTTGGGATGGAGAGGTTGACGAGTATACATGAGTACCTACACAAAACAAAGACAAAGGAAAAATTGTGTGTGCATGGTATATGTACACATCATCCATCATGATGTGCATGTTCATGTGTCGGTTAGCACAAAATATCCAATGCTCAAATAAATGAGATGCGTGATATAGAAACATGTCATCCATCATGAGAGGTTTGTTGTTATGTATGGCATAATGGAGACTCAAAGGTTGTAATGCATCATGAGAAATATCTAGAGCATTGTTATTCATGGAATGCATATGGTGCACGCAGTCATGGGAATCATGCAAAGTATGGAATGCATCAAGATCTCCTAATATGTATGAGGAAAATATGGGGATCTCCTCATGGGCAAGAGTAGAAACATCACGTGGAGAATATTGACAACATCCAAAACAATGCATATTCGAAACAATGTGATCATGGCATGTCATAGTAGAGGAATTGTGCAAATCATGTAAAGGAAGCATGGCAATATCATCACAAGAGAAGCAAAAGCCAATGACCATCATCTCGTCATCTATGCCATAAGTGCAAATGGGATTGATTTTAATGGGGCATGCATAGTTACTATGTTGAGATTGTAATGATGCAATATGGGAGATCTCACTCATAGCATATGACAAGTTCAATGGGTTGTCAGACATGATGTGACCAAAAGAATTTTCACATGATATCCTATGGAGCATAGCATCACAACTAGGCAACTCAACATGCTCATCATCATATTCATCATAAATAGGTAACTCAAGGCATGAATAAGTTTCACTAGCATGAAGCATGGTAATAGGTGGGTCAACATCATGGGAGCAATCGATGTTAAGATGGTCCACTAGTGGGACAAGAGAAGTACCATCACCTATGTTACCTTTGGTGCATCGCTCATGTGTTGTAGGTGAGGTGTTGAAGATCCACTCGTTGTCATCTTCATCTTGATGGAACCATGTGGGGGTGTATCATCGTCCACCATGGCCATCGTCGTCACCATTGGGGGGATGAACTCGTCGAGAACAGGCATGTCGTCATGTAGGAGACCTAGTACCAAAGAAGAAAACATACTAGGAGTAGAGGTTAAGTCGTTAGAAATCATAGTGGCCTCACATGCCGTCTCAACTACCTCACTCACTATGTGTTGTGGCTCACTCACTCCCTCAAGAATGCACTCACTCATATGGTTGGTGGAGTCACTGAAATGGCTCTCAACCTCACATAGGATGTGTGGCATGCTCTCATGTGTGGGGCTAGTGGTGATCATACTCATCCTCTCATAGGAAATGCTCTCAATGTCACGTATGGTGGAGTCACTCATGTCACTTATGTGGTGGTGGCTCTCCTCACATGGCACTTGGGGCATCTCGACATATGTGGGTGTCGGAGAGATGTAGGAGCAAATGTCTCCATGCTCAACTCCTATCGCCGTGGTCGAAGGGGATGGCCCTTGCTCGACCTTCTTGTCACCGTCTTGGTGTGGGAGGCCCATATGATGTGGCACCTTGTAGCTCGTCTCCATGACCGAAGGGAGTTTCCCATGCTCGGCCATCTTCCTTGAGGGGCTTCCGAAGATGGAAGTGTCGCCCTCGCTCGTAGGTAGTCGCCTTGGACTTGATGAAGTCGAAGTAGGCGTACACGTGGGAAGTAGGCGAAGATGTCGTACGTCCAAAGGTGAAGATGCCTTGATAGCACTTGGCGAAGATGCCGAAATGGTGGTGGTAGCCATAGTGTCGTCTTGGTGGTGGTCATCTCACGATCTTCTTTTGTGCTCATGAAGCTTGGACTTAGCGTGAAGTAGGGCTTGTTGGGACTTGTGCATTTGCGCTTGTGGAGCATCTTCATGATGATGATGTCGTTGTCATGCTTGAGCTCGTAGAAGATGTCGCTCGTCGTCGTCGTCGTGCATATGATGCTTGGAGGTGACTTGCCCTTCATGACGATGTTGATCACGAACGTGATGGTGGTCGCCATGTAGATGTGGACGAGGACGATTTGCGCTTGCATCGTTTCCGCGCTCCGAAGACTTGTATCTTGAATGTCGCCGCCTTGAGGATGACAAAGGGGAAGAATACTTGATCAAGGCTCTAATCTCCTCCATCCTTGCATCTTACTCCTCTTTATGTGCGGAAAGCTTCTTGTCGATGTAATCCCTTTTCCTTGCTTCGGAGTGACGAATGTCGATGGAGATGTTCTCGATGCGCTCTCGCAATCTTGATTGTGTGCCTTGTATTTGTCATTGTAGATCGAAGATGGACGCTTTGTTGATGTAGTTGTTCACGCCGTTGTTGTTGTCGTAGACCGGAGAGGAAATGCCTTGCCTATCCATCACAAGACTGGAGCAAATATGAATGGGAGAAAGAGAAGAACTTATACCAATGTACCTTGACCGATGTTGACGATGAATCAAGTTCACTCAAATGCGGACAATGAAATAGCACTATTGGTACCAATTCTTGTCGGTTCTCACACCTACACAAGTAAAGCTTATGGTGGAGCTCGGTGAGGATAGTGGCACAAAAATTTAATGCAAAATATTAGCAGGAGTCAATAATGTTGAAAGAGATTCACAAATTCGCAAGCGAAACAAGTAGACCAATAGCAATGAAAGGTACACGGAAACACACACACGGATAGATAAATGGGGTCGTGCAACCAAGGAATGAGCACAAAATGTGGAATCCACGAAAAACGCTCGTGTTGCACAACTCAAGAGAGACGCTAGCACGATTTCTCAATAGGCGGATACGACACTTGTGCACAACCTATAAGATGCAAAATGTATAAACTTCTATCCCAAGTATGCTATGTATGTATGGTTCCCGGTGTTTCTCTCAAGATGATCCAAGATGATCGGATATGACAATCTTATATGCAATGTGGTATGATGCTATGGCACTTGCTTACAAGCTTCTTTGCTCTCTTTCTTTTGCTTAAAAGCTTTATTTCTTTTTTTATGGCCACTTTGGCACAATGCACAAACCAAGATAGCAATTGTGTATATGCGGGAACAAACTTGTGACACAATATATGATACCAAGATATGCACCACGATGATATGTTATATATGCTATGGGAAGTATGACCACTAATGTGCACAAGTAACATTGCCGGCAATACTCAAATGGCTAGTCTCGATAGGCAAGTAACACAAAATGGGCTAGGGGTTAACAATGCAATGGCAAGGGGAATATATAATGGAGGGATACCACGATACCAAGATGATATGGAGGTTACCGTCTGGCGATGATGAGTAGCGGTGTTCTTGATGTAGAAACCAAGATGATGGAGACTCGTCCCTAAGTAGCCGAAACACCTTAGGAAACGGAAAAACCGCGAACTCAAAATCTCAAAAGTCAAATGTCAAAATGGTGGTAGCAGAGAGCGGTGGTGGTTTGCACTTGGCGATGCGGAAGTGAAATGATTGGCTATACACGTGTCAAAGTTGAAGTTTCCGTCCCTAAGTAGCCGAAACACCTTAGGAGACACAAGCTACAACTCAAACAAGTTCAAACAAAATTGGGTTAAGTTGGGGTGGAAATGTATGGTGGGCAAGGTTATGCGAAAGTGGTGGTGGTGGTTGATGAAGAAGCAACCATCCCTAAGTAGCCGAAACATCTTAGGAGACTCGAATCACTACTCAAGCAACCACTAAAGCTATATGGATCAAAATGGGTTAGGTTGCGGAAGTCGGTGGTGGTTATGCGGATGTTGTGGTGGAAGCCCTAGGTAAAGATGCCAAAATTCACAAACTTTGATGGAGTCAAATGATGTACGTGGTATTTTTGTGGGATGGGGGATGTCAATAGCTTCAAAACGAGCTAAAGAACGTCAAAATCAGACTCCGGATGAATTAGTTAAGACCAAAACGGTGAAACGGGGAGGCTGAAATCTACAGGGGCCGGACATCCGGGGCTCGGGCCGGATTTCCGGGACCTGATGTCCAAAAACTTGTGCGAGAATGCACTCCAGGAGCCGGATGTCCGGGCTAATGGGCGGATGTCCAGGCTGGCCGGATGTCCGGGCTCCAAATCCGAGGATGAACTCGAGGAACTCGATTTTGGGGCGGAAATTGATGATTTCGGGGGCAAAATTGGAGAGATTTCGTGGATGGAAAGTGAGGAAACTTGGGGGAAAGCTAGATCCATTTGAAACCAAGAAAATCCACGGATCAAAATCAACAAAACATCATCAAACCAACAAATCACAAAAAAAATTGGGGCTATTTTTGGTGGGGATTTTCGGATTTAGGACGAAATCAACAAAATCAAGCTAGAAAACAAAGGGTAGGGGCTCCAAAAATGTGATCAACTTGGCTCATGATACCAAGATGATGTAGGGCGAAACCCTAGGTGGACGATCTTTCACATTTGGAGTGGATCCTACGGGGAATCACAAAGAACACGCGGAAGCACAAAGGGGAAACAAGGGGAAAACGAGAGAGAATCACTAAACCGACAAGGAATCAATCACATAAGTGCTAGATCACCGAAAACAAAGAGTAACTCATGATCCATAATCAACAAAGGTAAGGATACAAAGGAACCGTTCTTCTTCGCAAGGAGGTCTTGATGGTCTTCCCTAGAAAGGGGTCTTGAATCCGCTTGGGGGATCTTCTCCGAAGAGGTCGTGATCTCCGAGGAGAAGTATCCAAGTGGATGAGCAAGGCTCTCACACAAATATGAGCTAAACCAATGCTAACCCTCGCAAGGAGGAGGTGGGGGAGTATATATAGTGCTAGCCCATGAAGGGGTAAGTGAGAGGGGGATACATGGGCCATTGGCCCGTTCTCTGCGCACAGGCAGGTGCTGGATGTCCGGGCTGGGGGTCGGATGTCCGGCGGCTCATGAAGAGCCGGATGTCCGGGCCTCCGCCGGATGTCCGGGATGGAGTGGCCGATTCTTCTGCTCTTTGGATGGCGTGCGCCAGATTTCCGGGCAGGCGCCGGATGTCCGACCCGTCGCGGGGCGCCGGAAGTCCAGGGGTCGGCCGGATGTCCGGCCGCTGTAGACTCGCCTGGCTTCTGTCTCTCTATGGTCTTCTTCTGGTTGGTGGCACCGGATGTCCGGGCTCCTGCCGAATGTCCGGTCGCTGTAGCTGCTGGCACTTCTTCCTTCTCCTTCCTTCGCTTCCGCGCATGCTTGGCCTTGGTCCTTGGGTTCTCCATGGTCTCCTCGGGTGTACCTGAGTATGCACAAGGTCCGCGCTTGAAGTAGCAACCATGTCTCACGCGAATGGGAAGGGGAAGCATTTAGGAACGGGTTCACCTTGTGTCCAATGGCGCATAGTCGAGGTCTCATCTTATGTATCCTTGGGGCTTGGGGAGTAGTCGGAGTGTACATGGGGATGAACGTGGGATGCTCCGCATCACTCTCTCTCACCATAAGACCACATCCACATCCTTACTACATCCAATGGTTCAACAACAGCAGCAAGGTTAAGGTAACACGTACTGTTCGTGTGCATTTTAGTATCTCTACATATGTTGATTATGTTGATTGTGATGTGGTACCTATGCAAGCATGTTGCCTATTACTTGGCCGACCATGGCAATTTGATAAAAATTATGTCTACCATGGTAGAAACAATCAGTATACTCTTGTTCATAAGGATAAAAATATTACTTTGCTTCCTGCGACTCCTGATTCCATTTTGAAAGATGATATTAATAGAGCTAATAAAGCAAAACAGGAGAAGAATAAGAGTGAAAATCGGATTGTGGCAAAAGAATTTGAGCAACAAATGAAGCCTAATAATAAACCATCTAGTGTTGCTTTTGAAATTAAATTGAAAAGTGCATGTTTACTTGCCACTAAATCTGATATTGATGAGCTAGATTTTAGCAAATCTGTTTGCTATGCTTTTGTATGCAAAGAGGCATTATTTACATTCGAGGACGTGCCTTCCTCTTTGCCCCCTGCTGTCACTAACATTTTGCAGGAGTTCGCTGATGTCTTCCCACAAGACGTGCCACCGGGATTACCACCTATTCGAGGGATTGAACATCAAATTGACTTAATTCCCGGTGCATCGCTACCCAACCGTGCACCATACCGTACCAATCCAGAGGAGACGAAGGAGATTATGCGTCAAGTACAAGAACTTCTCGACAAAGGTTATATACGCGAATCCCTTAGTCCTTGTGTTGTTCCTATTATTTTAGTGCCAAAAAAGGATGGTACATTGAGTATGTGTGTTGATTGTAGAGGCATTAATAATATTACTATTCGTTATCTTCATCCTATTCCTAGGCTAGATGATATGCTTGATGAATTGAGTGGCTCTACAATATTCTCCAAAGTTGATTTGCGTAGTGGATACCATCAAATTCGTATGAAATTGCAGGATGAATGGAAAACAGCATTTAGAACTAAGTTTGGATTATATGAGTGGTTAGTCATGCCTTTTGGGTTAACTAATGCACCTAGTACTTTCATGAGATTAATGAATGAAGTTTTACTTGCTTTCATTGGACGATTTGTGGTAGTTTAATTTGATGACATATTGATTTAACGCAGAACTTTGGAGGAACATTTGGAACATTTATGTGCTGTTTTTATTGCTCTACGTGATGCACGTTTGTTTGATAACCTTGGGAAGTGCACCTTTTGCACCGACTGAGTGTCTTTTCTTGGCTACGTTGTTACTCCACAGGGAATTGAAGTTGATAAAGCCAAGATTGAAGCTATTGAGAGTTGGCCGCAGCCCAAAACGGTCACACAAGTGAGGAGTTTTCTTGGCCTTGCTGGATTCTATAGGCGTTTTGTGAGAGATTTCAGCACCATGGCTGCACCTCTCAATGAGCTTACAAAGAAGTATGTGCCTTTTGTTTGGGGTACCGCACAGGAAGAAGCCTTCACAGTATTGAAAGATAAGTTGACACATGCTCCTTTACTCCAACTTCCTGATTTTAATAAGATTGAGCTTGAATGTGATGCTAGTGGAATTGGATTAGGAGGTGTGTTATTACAAGATGGCAAACCTGTTGCATATTTTTCTGAAAAATTGAGTGGGCCTAGTCTGAATTATTCTACTTATGATAAAGAATTATATGCTCTTGTTCGGACTTTAGAGACATGGCAACATTATTTATGGCCCAAAGAATTTTGTATACATTCTGATCATGAATCTTTGAATCATATTAAAAGTCAAGCTAAACTGAATCGTAGACATGCTAAATGGGTTGAATTCATTGAGACTTTCCCTTATGTAATTAAACACAAGAAGGGTAAAGAAAATGTTATTGCTGATGCATTGTCTCGTCGCTGTACTATGCTTTCACAACTTGATTTCAAAATATTTGGTTTGGAGACCATCAAAGAACAATATGTGCATGATGCTGATTTTAAAGATGTATTGCAGAATTGTAAAGAAGGGAGAACATGGAACAAGTTCGTCGTTAATGATGGATTTGTGTTTCGTGCTAACAAGTTATGCATTCCAGCTAGCTCTGTTCGTCTTTTGTCGTTGCAGGAGGCGCATGGAGGAGGATTAATGGGACACTTTGGCGTGAAGAAGACGGAGGACATACTTGCTACACATTTCTTTTGGCCAAAGATGAGACGGGATGTTGAGTGTTTTATTGTTCGCTGCACTACATCTCAAAAAGCTAAGTCACAACTCAATCCTCATGGTTTATATATGCCTTTGCCTGTACCTAGTGTTCCTTGGGAGGATATATCTATGGACTTTGTTTTAGGTTTACCTCGAACAAAGAAGGGGAGGGATAGCATATTTGTTGTCGTGGATAGATTCTCGAAAATGGCACACTTTATACCATGTCATAAAAGCGATGATGTCGTTAATGTTGCTGATTTGTTCTTTCATGAAATTATTCGCTTGCATGGTGTGCCCAATACTATTGTTTCAGATCGTGATACTAAATTTCTTAGCCACTTTTGGAGATGTTTATGGGCTAAATTGGGGACTAAACTGCTTTTTAGTACTACTTGTCACCCCCAAACTGATGGACAAACTAAAGTAGTCAATAGAACATTGTCTACTATGCTTAGGGCTGTTTTGAATAATAATAAGAAAATGTGGGAAGAATGCTTGCCTCATATTGAATTTGCTTATAATCGTTCATTGCATTCTACTACTAAGATGTGCCCTTTTGAAATTGTGTATGGTTTCCTACCTCATGCACCTATTGATTTGTTGCCTCTTCCATCTTCAAAGAAGGTTAATTTTGATGCTAAACAACATGCTGAATTGATTTTAAAAATGAATGAGTTAACTAAGGAAAACATTGAGCGTATGAATGCTAAATATAAACTTGTTGGAGATAAGGGTAGAAAACATATTGTGTTTGCACCTAGAGATCTTGTTTGGTTACATTTGTGTAAGGATAGTTTTCCTGATTTGCGCAAATCAAAGTTAATGCCACGTGTTGATGGTCCTTTTAAGGTGTTGGAGAAAATAAATGATAATGCATATAAACTTGAGCTGCCTGCAGATTTTGGGGTTAGTCCCACTTTTAACATTGCAGATTTGAAGCCTTATTTGGGTGAGGAAGATGAGCTTCCATCGAGGACGACTTCATTTCAAGAAGGGGAGGATGATGAGGACATCAATACCATTGTTACATATACTGGACCAATTACTGGAGCTCGCGCATGCCAATTAAATTATCAGGTACTTTCATTTCTTGGTAATGATTCTAATGTTCATGAGAATATGATGTTTCCTAAATTGGATACATTTGTTTTGCTTACAAATGAAGGGGCTAGCTTGGAGAAGGATGAACATTGGAGCAAGAACAAGCATGGAGATGATGGCATGCGCAAGGGGAACAAGAACGGAGTTACAAGTGATGATTTCAGGACTTTGAAGCCACCATAATGAGTGCATGAAGCCTTGGACGAAATATACAAGATGCCACTTCATAAATTTTGTCTAGAGGCTATTCTAGGTGCTGCGTCACCTTATTATTGGGCCAGGCCCATGTAATTTTGAAATACCTAAGTATAGGCTATTTTTAGAGTCCGTATGTGTGGGGAAACAAGAGATAGGGTTAGTTTCGGACCCCTCCACCAAGGGCCACGAAATTCACCCCCTCTTCCTCCATATATACAGCCCTTAGGGCACCGTTTAGACTTTGGGTTTTGTTTAGATTAAAGTTCGCCGTAGCTTCAACTTCGCGTACTTCGTTTATGTTCAACGACCAGACAAAGACGTCTCAGAACCCCACCTTGATCAATAAAGCTTCCATCTTATATTCGCAATATCCAGATTGCAATCTCAGTTTCTTGCTTGTTCTTTGTTTGCTCGCAGGAAACAGACCCTCGTGGTCAGGTTGATCGTGCTCCGGCGTGGTCAATAACCTCTCGGAGTTGGTTTAGCGATTGCTAAGGCGCGACGTCCTCGCACGTTCATAGTCGGATCGTCAAAGTCGATTTCCACCAAAGCGATATCCATCATCTCATCAAAAGACGGGACACCTTTGCCTCTATCATTGCCATTGCATTGATAACCCCATAACCCATTTTGTGTCACTTACCTATCGAGACTAGCCATTTGAGTATTGTCGGCAATTTTACTTGTGCACATTAGTGATCATTGCATATATCATCATCTTGGTGTCCATATCTTGGTATCATCTCTTGTTTCACAAGGTTGTCATCGCATATATGCAATTGCTAGCGTGGTTCATGAAGTTTCGCATAAGTGGCCATCAAAAGAGCTCAAAAGATAAAGAGCCAAACAAGCTTTTAAGCAAAAGAGAAAGATAAGCAAAGAGCTTTTAAGCACGAACCATAGCATCATACTACATTAAGATTTTCATACTCGATCATCTTGGATCATACCACCGGAACACCATACATATAGCATACTTGGGATAGAAGTCGTTGAATTTTGCTTTATAGGTTGCGCACAAGTCTTGTATCCGCCTATTGTGCAATCGTGCTAGCGTCTCTCTTGTGTTGTGCAACACGAGCATTTTACATGGATTCCACATTTTTCGCTCATTTTTTGTTTGTGTTGGGGATATAACTATTAGGTATGACCCATCCAGGAGACCGGGTTATGCCTATAGTGATTCATGATATGAAGCCCACGAGGATACTGAAGATGGCGGTTCACAAGCAAAGGCCCAAGGCCCAAGGGCGACTTAAGGCCTGTAGGAGTAAACCGCCATATATGTAAGACTTGTATTGTAAGGCATGTATAGATAGCCACCGAGCAGGACAGATTGTCTATGAGTCGGCCGGGACTCCATGAGCCATTGGGCGTCAACTTGTGTATATAAAGGGATGACTTGGCGGCGGTTCAAGGCAAGAGAGAACAGGTCGAAAGCTAGGTCAAGCAGATTCGCTCCCTGGTAATCGAGACATAAGCAATACCACCTCAAACTGGACTAGGCCTTTACCTTCATCGCAAGGGGCCGAAGCAGTATAAACTCCTGTGTCCTTTGTCCCATTAAACCCCTTTAAGCTAACCTAGTTGTGATGGCTCCACGACTAAGTCGTTTCGCTAGGATATCTACCATGACTATTCCACGACAGTTTGCACAACCCCATTTATCTATTTGCGTGTGTGTTTCCGTGTACTACTAATTGCTATTGGTCTACTTGTTGCATTTGCAAATTTGCGAATCTTTTTCAACATTATTGAGTCTTACTAACAATTGCATAAAATTTTGTACCACCATCCTCACCAAGCTCCACCAGAGGCTTTTACTAGTGTAGGTGTGAGAACCGACAAGAACTGGTACCAATTGTGCCATTTCCTTGTTACATCATTGAGTGATCTTTGATCCATTCTCAACATCAGTCAAGGTACATTCAGTATAGTTCTTCTCTTTCTCCCACTCACACATTTAGTTGGAATGATGGATAGGCCAACTACTTCTACCAACCCACTCTTCATTGAGCAAGATGATTACCCGAACACCTACGTCACCAAGAACCACCTCTTCGGTGCACAACAAGCTTTGCATCAAGAACAACAAGCTTCGAGTGACCGCATCGACAATCTCGCCACCGACTTGCAACAATCCGAGCAACATACAAGAGACTACTTCGACAACAAGCTCGACGAAGAAAAACAAGAGAGCAATGCAAGAATGGATGAGATTCGTACCTTGTTGGTCAACCGCTCTTCTACATTGTCATCCAATTCAAGACGGAGCCACTCAAGTCGACATTCCTCTGACACCATATCCGCTTCAAGTACACCGACATCAAACACTCTTTGACGAGCTGCGCGCCAAGATCTTCAAGCAAACCACAACCGTCTAGACGGAACCGATCCTCAAGAGCAACTTCTAGCACAAGAACACTGACATCGTGAAAATCAAGCTACCTTTGCGCAAGCATAAGAAAGGCAACGTCAACGCCAACAAGAGGAAGAGCGAGCACACCAACACCAAGACGAGCAAGACGTCGAGGCACAACGTCAACAACAACGACAGCGTGAAGATCAAGCACTTGAGGCGCAACATGCCCTTTGAGAGACAAGTCGCGCCATAGCCGCACGCAACCGGCATACTCGTGAGGAAGAAGAAGCGCTTCGCAAGGAAGTCCAAGAGAGGAACTATCAAGCAAGAGTACACTGACAAGTTCCACAAGCTCCTCGACAAGAACCCCAAGTTCGCTAAGAGCAACAAGACAATGGGAATCCTCCACACCAAGAGAAACATGAGGTTGCCTACCCTCCACGTCAAGGGCGTAATCATCCCCGACACCAACACAATGAAAAGCAACGCTATGGCAAGCTCAAGTTCACCATGCCCAAGTTTACCGGAAGCAATGATCCCAAAGAGTGCCTTTCATGGGCATTAAAGGTTGACAAAATCTTTCGTTTGCACAACTACGAGGAAGAGAAGAAGATCGCCATGGAATCCCTTGAGTTCCAAGACTATGTCCTCATTTGGTGGGAGCAAGTCATTGAGAGAGGAGAAGCAAGAGGTGGACCATCCATCACAACATGGGATCAAATGAAGGATGTCATGAGAGCACGCTTTGTGCCAACATACTATAACCGTGACCTCTTCAAGTGACTACAACTACTCAAGCAAGGAACAAAGAGCGTTGAAGAGTACTACAAGGAAATGGAGATTGCCATGATACAAGCTAATGTCGCAGCAAATGATGAGCAAACTATGGCACGTTTCTTGATGGACTCAATCGTCCTATCAAGAAGACTGCTGAATTCTAACCTTACTCCAACCTCATTGAGCTAGTGCATCAAGCTACCAAGGCGGAACGACAAGTGGAAGATGAATTCAAGTATGCCAAGTACTCTTCCAAGACATACGACTCCTACAACCAAGCTCCAACGACTCCACCGCCTTCTACCTCAATCAAACCTTCTACAAACAATGGCGAAAAGTCAAGTTCCAAGAAAACTTTGATAACCTCAAGTCGTCCTCCTACTACAAGTAACTTCAAGCTGAGAGCTTCATCATCTACAACTCCATCGGATGAGTCCATCAAGACAAGTTCCTTCAAATGTTTCACATGTGGCGGCCGAGGCCACAAGTCCTTTTGAGTGTATCAACAAGCGCACCATGATCCTCAATGACGACGGAACATATGACTCCATGAGTGAAGAGGAGATGGAAGCCCTTGAGCAAGTGGCCATGCACCGGCGCGTGAATGAGGATGAAGATGATCAAGCCTTATGACGAAGATTTGAGCCCCGCTCTCGTTGTCTCCAAAGTCTTGACACTTCAACATCATCAAGACGAAGACCAAAGATTCCATAGTTTCCACACCAAGGCGGTCATCAATGGAAGGTCTGTGAAGGTCATCATCGATGGAGGGAGTTTCCATAACTTGGCGAGTGAAGAACTATGCTCCAAGCTCCAATTGGTCAAGATGAAGCATCCCCACCCCTACAAGGTCCAATGGCTTAGCGACTCTGGCACTATTCACATGGAACATATGGTGCAAGTTTCCTTCAAGATAGGAGCATACCAAGATACTTTGGAGTGTGATGTCGTTCCGATGTCCATTTGCTACCTCCTTCTTGGACGATCATAGCAATTCGACCGAGGCGTCATCCACAACAGGCGTACCAATCACTATAGCTTCAAGATGAAGGGAAAGGAGTATATGCTATGACCTATGTCCCCTAGTCAAGTGATTGCCAACAAGCAAGCCACCCATCATGGAGAGAATAGTGAGAGAGCGAACCACCCAAAAGAGAGTGAGCGCCACAATCCCAAATTGAGTGCCTTTACAACGAGCGACAAGAAAAACTTAGTGCTATTTGCCACTAAAAGTGAGATGAGAGAAGTGTGTGAGAACCCTTCAAGTATCATGCACTATGTCCTTTTGTGCAAGGAGGAGGCACCCAAAACTAACACCTCTCACAATCTACCTTTAGTGTTATCTTCTCTATTGCAGGAATTCCAAGACGTATTTCCCCAACGAGCTACCTCCTGGTCTACCTCCCCTTCGAGGCATGGAACATCGCTCGACCTCATCCTCGGAGCACCTCTCCCTAACAAGGCACCATACCGCGTCAATTCCGAAGAAACCAAAGAGATCCAACGACAAGTACAACAACTCATCAACAACGGACATGTACGAGAAAGCTTGACCACATGTGTCGTACCGGTATTCCTTGTTCCCAAGAAAGATGGTACACATCGCATGTGTTCTGATTGTCGTCCTATCAATGCTATCACCGTTCATTATCGCTGCCCCATTCCACGCCTTGATGATATGTTAGATGAGCTTAGCGGAGCCACCATTTTCTCTAAGATTGATCTTAAGAGTGGTTATTACCAAATTCGCATCCAAGAAGGTGATGAATGGAAAACCACTTTAAAAACCAAGTTTGGCTTGTATGAATGGTTGGTCATGCCTATGGGTTTATCCGAAGCACCCGACACCTTTATGTGTGTGATGCATTTTGTTCTTCGCCCATACATTGGCGTATTTGTTGTGGTCTACTTTGACGATATTCTTGTATTTAGCAAATCTCTCAAAGATCAAGTCACCCATCTTAGAACCGTGTTGCAAACTCTTAGAAAAGAGCGCCTTTATGCTAATATGGACAAATGCCTTTTTGGTGTTGATAAGCTTGTTTTCTTGGGTTTCGTTGTGTCTTCTAAGGGTGTTCATCTAGATGAATCTATGATCAATGATATTAAAACTTGACCCCAACCAACCAACCAACTTGCAACAAGTGTGTAGTTTTCTTGGCTTAGCCGGATTTTATCATCGCTTTGTGAAGGATTTTAGCACCAGTGCTTTACTTTGCATGCCTTGAGTAAGAAAATGCACCTTTTGTTTGGGGACCATCTCAAGATACCGCATTCAATGAGCTTAAGAATTTTCTTACACATGCTCCTTTGCTTGCTTTACCAAACTTTAGTAAACCTTAGAGCTCGAGCAAAGGCTATCAAAATAAGGTGAACTTGCTCCTCTCCGAACTACCACTTTCTACATGTGAGATGTGGCGACTACCTCAAGCGGAAACCCTATGCATGATCAGGTGCTTAGAGGATGGCCATGGGACAGCTACACCCAATGGACAAGATGGCGAGGAAACCAAGTACAAGGAACAAGAAGAAGAGTTGTCAGGAAATCTCCAGCCACCGGACAACCGAGCCTTGTCGGACGTCCGACGCTTGGAAGCACTAGCCAGCCAGCCGAGCCCCAGCCTGCGCATGCTCCAGCGGCCGGGCGATCGACGAGGACCGGATGATGAGGACATCGATACTATTGTTACACCCACAGCCCCTACTGCTATACATACTGGACCAATTACTAGAGCTCGCGCACGCCAATTAAATTACCAGGTACTTTCGTTTCTTGGTAATGATTCTAATGTTCATGAGAATATGATGCTGCCTAAATTGGATACATTTGTTTTGCTTACAAATGAAGGGCCTAGCTTGGAGAAGGATGAACATTGGATCAAGAACAAGCATGGAGATGATGGCATGCGCAAGGGGAACAAGAACGGAGCTACAAGTGATGATTTCAGGACGTTGAAGCCACCATAATGAGTGCATGAAGCCTTGGACGAAATATACAAGATGCTACTTCATAATTTTCGTCCACATGCTATTCTAGGTGCTACGTCACCTTTTTATTGGGCCAGGCCCATGTAATTTCGAAATACATAAGTATAGGCTATTTTTAGAGTCTGTGTGTATGGGGAAACAAGAGTTAGGGTTGGTTTCGGACCCCTCCCTTAGGGGCCACGAAATTCCCCCCCTCTTCCTCCATATATACAGCCCTTAGGGCGTCGTATGGACTTTGGGTTTTGTTTAGATTAAAGTTCGCCATAGCTGCAACTTCGCGCACTTCGTTTGTGTTCAACGACCGGACAAAGGCGTCACAGAACCCCACCTTGATCAATAAAGCTTTCATCTTATATTCGCAATATCCAGATTGCAATCTTAGTTTCTTGCTTGTTCTTCGCTTGCTCGCAGGAAACAGACCCTCGTGGTCAGGTTTATCGTGCTCCGGCGTGGTCAATAACCTCTCGGAGTTGGTTTAGCGATTGCTAAAGCGCGACGTCCTCGCACGTTCGTAGTCGGATCGTCAAAGTCGACTTCCACCAAAGTGAAATCCATCATCTTATCGAAAGATGGGACACCTTTGCCTCTATTACCGGACATCCGACACTTCCAGCACCCGGACGATCGAGCCCCACCGGACGACCGGAACCACCATCACAGAGCAAAAACGTCGAAGTTTGGAAGCCTTCGGATGACTGATGCTCCGGACGTCTGAAGCCACCTGATCAGAGCTGAAACATCGGAAGTCCGATACTTATCAGACGTCCGAGCCCCCGTGAGACACCGAAG
This sequence comes from Triticum aestivum, assembly GCF_018294505.1. Lineage (NCBI taxonomy): Eukaryota > Viridiplantae > Streptophyta > Magnoliopsida > Poales > Poaceae > Triticum > Triticum aestivum. The sequence continues at coordinate 335,385,977 of NC_057804.1, read as the reverse complement.
TGGGTAACTGTTGAACGTCCAACACCCATGAGATGACTGTGAGTTGGGCCAAGGCCCATGTACCCCTTCACCCACTTAGACTATATACACTCCTCCTCCTGCCTCTTTTTAGGGTTAGCAATGTGATAGCTCATTAGAGAGATAGAGCTTTTCTCATCACTTGATTACTTCTCCATCGGAGTTCATGACCTCTATGGAGAATATCCCCCAAGTGGATTCAAGACCCCTCATGGGAAGACCTTCAAGACCTCCTCATGGAGAAGAACTAGCTACTTGTATCGTCCTTTGTTGATTGTGGATCGTGTATCTCTTTGTGTGTTCGGATCTAGCACATGTGTAATCGAATCTTGTTGGTTTGAGTGAATCCTCTCGTGTTTTCGCCTTGTGTTCTTCGTGTTCTTTGTGGGATCTGCTCCAATCGTGAAAGATCGGGCATCTTGGGTTCTACCCTACATCAACGTGCTCTCTAAGAGAGCCATCAAAACAAACCACAACTTCCACTAGTCATGTTCTGAGAGAGAATGGCCTACTCATGTGTTGAGATCAAGAGATTCTAATCGAACCATTTGAACATTGATTTCTTGTCTTTCCCAAGTTGCTTTCCATTCAACCCTCTCTTCCACAAAGCCAAATCATTAAGAGAGTGTTTGAGTGTTGGGGAGACTATCATTTGAAGCACAAGAACAAGGAGTTCATCATCAACAACATCATTCATTACCTTTTGGAGAGTGGTGTCTCCTAGATTAGTTAGGTGCCACTTGGAAGCCTCCAAGAGATTGTGGAGTTGAACCAAGAAGTTTGTAAGGGCAAGGAGACTGCCTACTTTGTGAAGATCTACCCGAGTGAGACTAGTCCTTCGTGGGCGTAAGCCATGGTAGAATAGACAAAGTTGCTTCTTTGTGGACCCTTCATGGGTGGCATGGACTCGCGCAACCGTTTCCCTCCGTGGGTTGAAGTCTCCATCAACATGGATGTATGATAGCACCACATATCGGAACCACGCCAAAAATCTTCGTTTCTTCATATCGTTCGATCTTTCATCTCTAGCCTTTACTTTCTGCACAATTGCATGCTTTACTATTTCCGCTGCCTTATCTCTAGATATGCATGTGTAGAAAGTCTTGGCGATATCTTAACTACTGCCAAAATCTGCCTAATTTTCAAGAGAATTAAAAACTGCACCTTTGGTTGGTTAAGAGTCTATTCACCCCTCTCTCGACCTATCTTCTCTTATCCTACAACCTCCTCTCCCTTCTCCAACCTATATATACTAGAGGATTTGGTCCTTTTGGTGATAAAAGTTTTGGAGCCTCCTCTAGTTCTTCTAGTTCTAGTTCTAGTTCTAGTTCTAGTTGGTCCTAATTGACTAATCAGAGCTAGACTAATCATCTAATCATCATAATTAAAGTCCTGTGTGATTCTAATCTCCTCCCTCTAATTCTCCAACGACAATTAGCTTTGGACGGTGAAGCACTGCCGGATCGTGAAGGTTGCACGGTTGCAACCAAGTAGAGAGGCCGTGCTTTCAGTCTTTGGTTCGAGGGACTGTTCGTGGGCGGTTCACGGGATCGTCCATGGATGATTCGAGGGATTCCAATTACAATCTACACCGACATGTTCTTCTTCCACTAGAACTCGGTGACGGTAATGACAGTGATCCCAACCTGTTATGCAGCTTCATATTGATCTTGGGTGTGCGTAGGCGTGAAGATTTTTGTTTTCTACTATGTCTCCCAACAATTGCTCCTTTAGACACTTGCTAAAAAATGTCACTAGACACCATTATTGTCAGCTCAAAGCCCACTTTGCCATGTTATATGACCAAAATACCGATGGACCCACTTTTCAGTTCTCCCTACTACGATAAAAGTGTGGATGTCACTTGATCCCCAATGATGTTCTTATTTTTCTCTAAAATTATCCGCTTGCTTACTCCAGATAAGTGGGCCCTACACTTATCAGTGTGAGATAGAGAGAGCTGACATTTGGGTCTAGGGATATTTTGGTCATATAATATGGTCAATGGGTTTTACCTAACAATAACATTGTCTGTTGGCATTTTTGAGCAAAAATTCTACGAAACAATGACATTAATGAGGTATCTAATGGCATTTTTAGCATGCATCTAACTGAATGATGGCAAATTTTAGCACCTGTAACTTCTAATGGCAAAACTGAGTAGCGAGACACAACAAGTGGCATAAATGATAAAAACCCAATCTCTCTAAGTTGATTAAAATTATTAAGAAAAATATTGATATCTATAATACCAAATCAATATATCATGTACCGGTATATTTTCAATGTGTTAAACCAATACAAGATGGCCTTGGTTTTTGCACGATATTAATACTCCCTCCATCCCAAAATATAAGACCTTATTACATCGAACCTCCTAAGAGATCAAATCTACTGGGTAATCTGAACCAGAGAAACAATAAACCAAGCTCACGAATAAGAGCTCAAAAAGAAAGGATATGTCCATGATCCAAGCAAGAACCAAGATAACCGAGGAAGCTCAAAAGAACTCACACGGATTTGTGTATTAGGGATCTTAGCAGGGACACAATGTAGATAGGGACAATTCCAAATTTGGGGATTGGGAAGTTCCCGATTTCTTGAAGAATTGCTTGGATTTTTGAGGAGGTGCATATTCTTGATAATTTGTCCTGATTGTTAACTAAGTGAAAAGATTGTTCTTTGAGATAGATGGTTGTGGTCGCCCGGAATTCCCATGCAGAGGTGCTCCCAGATTTTGGGACGGAGCTCCAATCTCCTAAAATATAAGACCTTGTTACATCCAATGTAATAAGATTGGATGTAATAAGGTCTTATATTTTGGGAGGAGGGAGTAGCTACCAAATACGGTAGGACGGTGCAAATTAAGAAAAAAATTGTAGCATCAATACGCAAAGGGTAAAAATAAGAGAAAATGACCAATCCAATCCAAGAAGTAATATAGGGCAACACTAGGCATCACACTACTGATGATTCCTACCTATTAGACTAGTGGGAGGTCGTTGGATTCAATCTAGATGAGTGGTGGATTATGCATGGTTGCATGCAACCCACAAAACATGGAAGGTTTCAAATTTAAAACCAACCACTGTATATGTGGGGTTTGGCCGATTGATTTCCTCCGGTATTTACTCACAATTCCTGATTTCTTGGAACTAATTATAACAGATTTTAGGGAAAGAAATTAATTATTTCATCACAATAATTTTCACTATATGTGGTTTCTGGTATTTGTTGATGTTGCTTCCAATGCAACAGAAGTTTGCTTCTATTTAAAGCACCATGAATTAATTTTGCTTCTCGTATATTTACAAACTTTCTTTAATCCTTGATAGAGGCAAAGGTGTCCCGTCTTTCGATGAGATGGTGATTATCATTTCGAAGGAGTAGACTTTGATGATCCGACTACGTACGTGCGAGGACGTCGCGCCTTAGCAATCGCTAAACCAACTCCGAGAGGTTATTGACCACGCCGGAGCACGATCAACCTGACCACGAGGGTCTATTTCCTGCGAGCAAACGAAGAACAAGCAAGAAACTGAGATTGCAATCTAGATATTGTGAATATAAAATGAAAGCTTTATTAATCAAGATGGGGTTCTGTGACGTCTTGGTCTGGTCATTGAACACAAACGAAGTACGCGAAGTTGCAGCTATGGCGAACTTTTAATCTAAACAAAACCCAAGGAAAAAGCTACTAGATGTATCTAATTATATAGGAGCAAGGGGTTGCAGCCAAGGAGGTGGGAGGACGTCCTAAGGCAGCTTAAAACTAACCCTAGGTCGTACAAGGCTCATGGGCCCAAGTGTAGGTGATGCAACACCTTTGGACTTGTAGTTTGACTCGGATTCTGCTGCAGCGATTGTTTCATCGATATCTCAATGCTCCGGCTGAATTTGAAGGTGAATCCAATTGGGTTCGAAAGTACAACGAAATCTACTTTCCAACAAAAAAAGAATCACCCAATTCGGAGTCCGTGTGAAAAAGTTGTTGGCGTTTTGAGTGAGGTATGTCTGTGCAGTCCGAATCTGAATCCAGAACGTGAGAGACTTGGACTCTATCTTCTCTTGGCCAAAAGTGACGTGAGAGAATTTTTTGAACAACAAGTAAACATCTCTTTCTCCCTTATCTTCATATGTGGATTGTACAAATGTCCCATACACCTGCAAATAGACATGTCACAAAAGTTTGTGAAGTATTTTTGTCCTGGATGACATAAATAAATTATTGCATAGTTTGCATTAGAAATCACCTCACAAATATACATGTATGCAATATTTTTGGTCATATCCAAGGTAGTCATGTCCTCATCATCCTCCCCTTCTTGAAAACAAAGCCGTCCTCGGCGTTGCTTAATCTGAAATGTGGCTAACAAAAGAGACAAGGCGTACATGTTGTATATGTATATGTCATCCATTTTTACTTCTCTTAATTTTTGCACATATGGCACATGTATACATGAGTAACTTTCATCCTTCATAAAATATAAAGCCAAAATATTTTCACAAGTATTAGAAGGAATGAAAATATTGCAACTCAAGTTGTACATATAAGTTAAGCTCTTATTCATATCAAAGGATTGACAATGTTCATCATTAAACCATCCCAACATTGGTGAATAAATCTTACTTGGATAAAATTTACATGGTACAACATGCTTAAATAAGCAAACATGAAATAAGTCATTTGACACAGAATCATCACCAAGATTAGAGGTCATATCAAAATGATTAAACATTGGTTCTTTTGCATGAACAGTTAATTTAATGGGTGGACTCAAAATTGTTGGTATTTCAGTTGTTTGATCACATGATGCATTCATGACAGTAACACGAGTCTCTAAAATAGGTGGTGTGCTTAAATCAATAGGTAACTCAACACATGATGTATTCAAGTTAACTAGGCATGCATCATTCTCATGTTAAAGTGGAAAATGTGTACCTTTGTCATTACCTGTTATGATCAACTCAGATGATGCAGGCACCCTCGATGGTGATGTGTCACATGGTGGAGATGACGTAGTCCTCGCAACAATGGATGTGGTTATCATAGTACGCCTAGTAGTTGAAGAAACATCTGTATCAACAGTTGGAATGTGCACCATGCACTTGTTCTCCTTGTGGGCAACACGTCATTTTATTTCCTGATCAGCTTTACAAGCAAGACGAAACAAATGGTCCATAGGATAACACTCTTCATGAATTAGTATCTCCTGAATATCATGATTTAATCCTCCCCAAAATATATCCATAAAATCTTCTTCACTTTTTTCTAAAAACGAGTGCAACAAGGTAGTTTGTAAATCATCATAATATTTTGTTACAGTGTCACTACCTTGTTTTAAATGCTCTAGTTTTTTAATCATGCCACGAGTATAATAAACATCGACGAATCTATCTCTCATGACATGTTTTAAATCATCCCAAGTAGTAGGTATATAATCATGGTTTAACCGACAGTATTCACTCCACCAAACTAAAGCGAAGCTACTAAAAGTACTAACCGCAACTTGAAATTTTCCATGCTCATCAAAAGTGTGAGAAGCAAATATAGCATTTATTTCATACTCCCATTCAATATATAATCAGGCCTAAAATGACCAGTAAATGGTGGCATAGAAACATTAACCTCATGTGCATTCTGATGTTGTTTCTCCTCTTGTGACGGTTGTTGTATTTTCTTAGGTGATGGCAAATCTCCCACGATCGATGAAGCCCAAGAACTAACAACTGCAGAACCTGCCATAGTTAGTAGAAAACAAGAAACAAAATCCGAGAATAATGTTCCTATGAACTACTAGGATGTGGTGGTAAAACACTCACAGTATAGCAAATATCAATATCTTACAAGTTCTTACCATGCAGCAGGTGGTGACAGGAAACCAGCGGTGTCAAATAACTCTGAAGATTGTGTAAAGCGATTGCCAGGGGAATGTACGTATACACGGTGTAGAAATATGTGGAGCTAGGTTGGCTATATATGGTAGCAAAAAAATTAGCAATAATCAATTCAAAGATGCAATGTTGAATAAACGCTCAACGACGGTATTGTGTTGGTCCTAGGCTAGACCGGACTAGAGATGCGAGCCTAGAACACTAACGAGGTCACGGCGTAGCACAACTAGCATCAATGAAGGATACTAAGTAGCTCTGGACAGCAAGATATAAGTGAAGATCACAACGGCAGTAAAGATAATGATAAAAAACAACTGTCAAGCAGGATATACAACAACTCTCTCTCCAACTTTCCTCTTGAAAAGTTTGAGCCAATTTTCTGATAATTTTTTTCAAAGAATGCTACTAACTCAAGCTTTCCAATGCAAAAAGAATCACTCAATTCCGAGTTGATATGAGGAGTCAAAAAATTCTAAAATTGGCTTGAAAAACTGGAATAAGCTGTGTTCGCGAACTTCGGAGGGCAAAACGACCTATTTAGAAGCCTATTTTGAGGTGCCAAATATGGAACTAGTTTCTGCAACTATTTAGATGCGGCTCATTGCTAGTTTTCATTTGAGTACTCGCGGAGCCAAAACAGACTTCGTATGAGAAAGTTATGACTGCTTTACTGAATAGTGCATAAAACAGATTCCAATCCGAATTCAACTACGAGATTGAGTCTAGATAGATCCGAATTTTGTTTTTCTTTCTTCTCTTTTTTTCCCCACACTTTTTTTTCTTTTTCTTACTCTCCTTTTTTTCTCTGATCTTTTTTTACTTTTTTCTCTTTTTTTTCTGTCATTTTTTTGTCCCTCTATCCAAAACAAACTAGATATGATGCAGATTGGATCAAGCGAAGGTGTGAACGACCTCAACTATGATTATGACCATGAACGGTGGGTAGGACATGATGAAAATTGATGGCTAGGTGGTGATAGAGGCAAAGGTGTCCCGTCTTTCGATGAGATGATGGATATCGCTTTGGTGGAAGTCGACTTTGACGATCCGACTACGAACGTGCGAGGACGTCGCGCCTTAGCAATCGCTAAACCAACTCCGAGAGGTTATTAACCACGCCGGAGCAGGATCAACCTGACCACGAGGGTCTGTTTCCTGCGAGCAAACGAAGAACAAGCAAGAAACTGAGATTGCAATCTGGATATTGCGAATATAAGATGAAAGCTTTATTGATCAAGGTGGGGTTCTTTGACGCCTTTGTCTGGTCGTTGAACACAAACGAAGTACGCGAAGTTGCAGCTATGGTGACCTTTTAATCTAAACAAAATCCAAAGTCTAAACGATGCCCTAAGGTCTTTATATATGGAGGAAGAGGGGGGAATTTCGTGGCCCTTGGAGGAGGGGTCCGAAATCAACCCTATCTCTTGTTTCCCCACACATACAGACTCTAAAAATAGCCTATACTTATGTATTTCGAAATTACATGGGCCTGACCCAATAATAAGGTGACACAGCACCTAGAATAGCCTCGGGACGAAATTTATAAAGTGGCATCTTGTATATTTCGTACAAGGCTTCATGCACCCATTATGGTGGCTTCAAAGTCCTGAAATCATCACTTGTAACTCCGTTCTTGTTCCCCTTGCGCATGCCATCATCTCCAAGCTTGCTCTTGCTCCAATGTTCATCCTTCTCCAAGCTAGGCCCTTGATTTGTAAGCAAAACAAATGTATCCAATTTAGGCAGCATCATATTCTCATGAACATTAGAATCATTACCAAGAAACGAAAGTACCTGCTAATTTAGTTGGCGTGCGCGAGCTCTAGTAATTGGTCCAGTATGTATAGCAGCAGGGGCTGTGGGTGTAACAATTGTATTGATGTCCTCATCATCCTCCCCTTCTTGAAATGAGGTCGTCCTCGGCGGAAGTTCATCCACCTCACCCAAATAAGGCTTCAAATCTGCAATGTTAAAAGTGGGACTAACCCCAAAATCTGCAGGCAGCTCAAGTTTATATGCATTATCATAAAGGGACCATCAGCACGTGGCATTACCTTTGATTTGCGCAAATCAGAAAATCGATCCTTACGCAAATGTAACCAAACAAGATCTCCAGGTGCAAACACAACATGTTTTCTACCCTTATCTCCAGCAAGTTTATATTTGGCATTTATACGCTCAATGTTTTCCTTAGTTAACTGATGCATTTTTAAAATCAATTCAGCACGTTGTTTAGCATCAAAATTAACCTTCTCCGAAGATGGAAGAGGCAACAAATCAATAGGTGCACGAGGTAGGAAACCATACACAACTTCAAACGGGCACATCTTAGTAGTAGAATGCAATGAACGATTATAAGCAAATTCAATATGAGGCAAGCATTCCTCCCACATTTTTTTATTACTCTTCAAAACAGCCCTAAGCATAGTAGACAATGTTCTATTGACTACTTCAGTTTGTCCATCAGTTTGGGGGTGACAAGTAGTACTAAAAAGCAGTTTAGTCCCCAACTTAGCCCATAAACATCTCCAAAAGTGGCTAAGAAATTTAGTATCACGATCTGAAACAATAGTATTTGGAACACCATGCAAGCGAATAATTTCACGAAAGAACAAATCAGCAACATTAACAGCATCATCGCTTTTATGACATGGTATAAAGTGTGCCATTTTCGAGAATCTATCCACGACAACAAATATGCTATCCCTCCCCTTCTTTGTTCGAGGTAAACCTAAAACAAAGTCCATAGATATATCCTCCCAAGGAACACTAGGTACAGGCAAAGGCATATATAAACCATGAGGATTGAGTCGTGACTTAGATTTTTGACATGTAGTGCAGCGAGCAATAAAACGCTCAACATCCCGTCTCATCTTTGGCCAAAAGAAATGTGTAGCAAGTACTTCCTCCGTCTTCTTCACGCAAAAATGTCCCATTAATCCTCCTCCATGCGCCTCCTGCAACAACAAAAGACGAACGGAGCTAGCTGGAATGCATAGCTTGTTAGCACGAAACACAAATCCATCGTTAACGACAAACTTGTTCCACATTCTTCCTTATTTACAATTCTGCATTACATCTTTAAAATCAGCATCATGCACATATTGATCTTTGATGGTCTCCAAACCAAATATTTTGAATTCAAGTTGTGAAAGCATAGTATAGCGACGAGACAATGCATCAGCAATAACATTTTCTTTTCCCTTCTTGTGTTTAATGACATAAGGGAAAGTCTCAATGAATTCAACCCATTTAGCATGTCTACGATTCAGTTTTGCTTGACTTTTAATATGTTTCAAAGATTCATGATCAGAATGTATAACAAATTCTTTGGGCCATAAATAATGTTGCCATGTTTCTAAAGTCCGAACAAGAGCATATAATTCTTTATCATAAGTAGAATAATTCAGACTAGGCCCACTCAATTTTTCAGAAAAGTATGCAACAGGTTTGCCATCTTGTAATAACACACCTCCTAATCCAATTCCACTAGCATCACATTCAAGCTCAAAAGTCTTATTAAAATCAGGAAGTTGGAGTAAAGGAGCATGTGTCAACTTATCTTTCAATACCGTGAAGGCTTCTTCCTGTGCGGTACCCCACAGAAAAGGCACATCTTTCTTTGTAAGCTCATTGAGAGGTGCAGCAATGGTGCTGAAATCTCTCACAAAACGCCTATAGAATCCAGCGAGGCCAAGAAAACTCCTCACTTGTGTGACCGTTTTGGGCTGCGGCCAACTCTCAATAGCTTCAATCTTGGCTTTATCAACTTCAATTCCCTGTGGAGTAACAACATAGCCAAGAAAAGATACTCGCTCGGTGCAAAAGGTGCACTTCCCAAGGTTACCAAACAAACGTGCATCACGTCGAGCAATAAATACAGCACGTAAATGTTCCAAATGTTCTTCCAAAGATCTGCTATAAATCAATATGTCATCAAAGTAAACTACCACAAATCGTCCAATGAAAGCACGTAAAACTTCGTTAATTAATCTCATGAAAGTACTAGCTGCATTAGTTAACCCAAAAGGCATGACTAACCACTCATATAATCCAAACTTAGTTTTAAATGCTGTTTTCCATTCATCTCCCAATTTCATACGAATTTGATGGTATCCACTACGCAAATCAACTTTGGAGAATATTGTAGAGCCACTCAATTCATCAAGCATATCATCTAGCCTAGGAATAGGATGACGAAAACGAATAGTAATATTATTAATGCCTCTACAATCAACACACATACGTGATGTACCATCCTTTTTCGACACTAGAATAATAGGAACAGCACAAGGACTAAAGGATTCGCGTATATAACCTTTGTCGAGAAGCTCTTGTACTTGACGCATAATCTCCTTCGTCTCCTCTGGATTGGTACGGTATGGTGCACGGTTTGGCAGTGAAGCACCGGCAATTAAGTCAAACTGATGCTCAATACCTCGAATAGGCGGTAATCCCGGTGGCACGTCTTGTGGAAAGACGTCAGCGAACTCCTGCAAAATGTTAGTGACAGCAAGAGGCAAAGAGGAAGGCACGTCCTCGAATGAAAATAATGCCTCTTTGCACACAAAAGCATATCAAACAGATTTGCTGAAATCTAGCTCATCAATATCAGATTTGGTGGCAAATAAACATGCACTTTTCAATTTAATTTCAGAAGCAACACTAGAAGGTTTATTATTAGGCTTCATTTGTTGCTCGAATTCTTTTGCCACAATCTGATTTTCACTCTTATTCTTCTCCTGTTTTGCTTTATTAGCTCTATTAATATTATCTTTCAAAATGGAATCAGGAGTCATAGGAAGCAAAGTAATATTTTTATCCTTATGAACAAGAGTATAGTGATTGTTTCTACCATGGTGTACTGAATTTTTATCAAATTGCCATGGTCTACCAAGTAATAACGAACATGCTTGCATAGGTACCACATCACAATCAACATAATCAGCATATGTAGAGATACTAAAATGCACACAAACAGTACGTGTTACCTTAACCTTGCCGCTGTTGTTGAACCATTGGATGTAGTAAGGATGTGGATGTGGTCTTGTGGTGAGATAAAGCTTCTCCACCATCTCCATGCTAGCCAAGTTGTTGCAGCTCCCTCCGTCTATGATGACGCGCACAGAACGTTCCTTCACAACTCCCTTGGTATGGAACAAATTCTGCCTCTGATTTTGCTCAGCTTGTGTGACCTGCACACTCAAAACACGTTGAGCAACTAAACATTCATACCTGTCAGCGTCTTCAGGAGCCATGTATTGCGTCTCATGATCAGAATAATCTCCACCATGTTCTTCACATGCAATAAGAGCCAAAGTCTCCTCATCATAGTCACTAGCGGACTCATACCCACCATCCTCAGTAGAAATCATCACATGCTGAGATTTGCATTCTCTCGCATAATGACCTCCTCCCTTACAACGACGACAAATAATATCACTTGTGTGCCCTGTTGATGCCATGGAAGAAGAAGAACTCTGTGCAGGCCCCGCAGGTGCGCTCTTGGCAGATAATGGTGGTTGTGCCTGTTTTCTTGTATCACGGCTGGAGGTGGCACCTGATGGAGGTGCTGGTGCAGTTGAAGTAGAAGATGCACGCGGTGTCCATGATGATGGTCGGCCTGCAGAAAAGTTTGTTCGCCCCAATGCTTGTCGATCCTGCACTTCACGTTCAGCTTTACAAGCAAGATGGAATAAACGAGTGGTATTAGTATACTCCTTATAGTCTAGAATAGTCTGAATCTCTCTATTTAATCCACCCAGAAAACGTGCAAGCATAGCTTCATTCTCCTCAACAATACCACATCTAATCATGCCAGTTTGTAATTCCTGATAATATTCTTTGACAGAATTTTTTCCTTGTCTTAAACGCTGCAATTTTTGAAGCAATTCACGTTGATAATATGGTGGAACCCAACACGTATGCATAGCAGTTTTCAAAGCAGCCCAAGTAGTTGGAATAGGATATAATCTACAATGTTCAGACCACCATACACATGCAAAACTAGTGAAAGCACAAACAGCAGCAGCAACTCGTCTCTCCTCAGAATATTGTAAACATGTAAATCGTTGTTCAGTTTCAAACTCCCAAGTAAGATATATATCAGGAACATATCTACCCTCAAATGGTGGAATATTCAATTTCAGTTTAGGAATAAGGACATCATCTCGTACCTGAGGTGGTGGTGCGGGCCTACCATTGGGTATATATACCTGAGGTCGACCTGCTGGTGGTGGTGCTGGTGGCTGCACGTAGTTCTGATGTTGATCAACCTCATCCTCATAATCGCCCGCATATTCATCATCCTCCGTATCAGCAGCAGTAGCCACAGAAGTATCAACAGCCGCACCAACAGTTTGGCCAGGCCGAAGAAGTACACGGCTCGCTCGGCGGAGGGCTGTTTCGCGACCTGGAGGTAATTGCTGTTGTTGTTGTTGCAGAGGTGCGGCAGGTGCAGCCAGTGGTGGAAGACGCGTAAGTAGTTCATTAAATCTATTATCGAGCTTTGTTTCGAACGTCTTCTCCATGCCATCTATCTTATCCATGGCCTCTTCAAATCTGTTTAGCACATCTTGCACCTGTCCACTCATCATTTGCTGAAATTTATCATGCAAATCCTTATTCGTCATGTTCTCCCAGTCAGTCTCGTCAGCTTGTGATCCTGGCATGGTTAGCGGCAATAGAAACACACAAGAATATGATCCTACAGACTACTAACAAGAGGTGGTGGTGGGTGTCACAAATCTGTCAAGCAAATCTCAAATTCTTACCAGTTCTTACCCAGCAGCAGGCGGTGATCGGCAACCGTTGTAGTCAAAACTCTCAAAGCTTGGATAGAGCGATTACTAGGGAGAGTCAAACGCACGACATAGATGTATGTGGAGCTGGGAAGGTTTATAATATGGTAGCAAAAAGGGTCAGCTATAATCAATTCAGAGATGCAAATTTGAATAAACGCTCAACGACGGTACTGTGCTGGTCCTAGGCTAGACTGTGCTAGAGACGCGAGCCTAGAACACCAACAAAATCACGGCGCGGCACGTAAACAAGGGAAGAGCACACTCTGAAATTTTTTTCTCTTTTTTTTCCTTTTTCTGCACTTTTTTTCCTCTTTTTTTTTGCTCCGCAACAATTTTTTTCCGAAAAAGTCTACAAATGGTCTAGAAACTGCCTAGCCAGAATTTTCCAGACTTAGTTTTTTTTTTGAGTTTGGAACTATTTCTCTACTGCGGGTAGCACAGAAGTTGGGGAGTCCTTCTCTGTCACGACTCGGAGTATTGCGTGATCTGGAAATCCAAAACAGAGTAACAAAATACTGGACTCGGAATAGGACTGGTGGCGGAGATGAATCTGATGGAACTCGGACTGGTGGCGGATATATGTTGCAGGTGGACTCGGATTGGCGCGATGGCGGCGGATATGTGGTGGCGTATATGGAGTCGGATTGGCGGTGAATATATGGTGGTGGTATATGGCACAGATTCGGAGCGGTGGTGGTAGGTGACAGGGGTGATGATGATGGTGTGGTGGCGGCGTGACAACTTATGACCAGAACTCGAAACTCTAAAAGACTAACGCTAAGACCAGCAACTAGACACGATGATGCAACTGCAAATTCAACAAAGCAAAACCCTAAAAAGATTATGCAAAGGCTCAGATTGGTTCGGATATGATGAACTAACCCTAATTTTTTTTGGCTTTTTCGTGGACTGTAGGTATGAAGAACAGACTCGATCTAAACTACGAAAAACTGTAAAATCTCACCGAGCAACCTGGAAATCTGATACCACTTGATAGAGGCAAAGGTGTCCCGTCTTTCAATGAGATGATGGATTTCGCTTTGGTGGAAGTCGACTTTGACGATCCGACTACGAACGTGCGAGGACGTCGCGCCTTAGCAATCGCTAAACCAACTCCGAGAGGTTATTGACCACGCCGGAGCATGATCAACCTGACCACGAGGGTCTGTTTCCTGCGAGCAAACGAAGAACAAGCAAGAAACTGAGATTGCAATCTGGATATTGCGAATATAAGATGAAAGCTTTATTGATCAAGGTGGGGTTCTGTGACGCCTTTGTCTGGTTGTTGAACACAAACGAAGTACGCAAAGTAGCAGCTATGGTGAACTTTAATCTAAACAAAACCCAAAGTCTAAACGGTGCCCTAAGGACTATATATATGGAGGAAGAGAGGGGGAATTTCGTGGCCCTTGGTGGAGGGGTCCGAAATCAACCCTATCTCTTGTTTCCCCACACATACGGACTCTAAAAATAGCCTATACTTATGTATTTCGAAATTACATTGGCCTGGCCCAATAAAAAGGTGACGCGGCACCTATAATAGCCTCTGGACGAAATTTATGAAGTGACATCTTGTATATTTCGTCCAAGGCTTCATACACTCGTTATGGTGGCTTCAAAGACCTGAAATCATCACTTGTAACTCCGTTCTTGTTCTCCTTGCGCATGCCATCATCTCCATGCTTGTTCTTGCTCCAATGTTCATCCTTCTCCAAGCTAGGCCCTTCATTTGTAAGCAAAACAAATGTATCCAATTTAGGCAGCATCATATTCTCATGAACATTACAATCATTACCAAGAAACGAAAGTACCTGGTAATTTAGTTGGCGTGCGCGAGCTCTAGTAATTGGTCCAGTATGTATAGCAGCAGGGGCTGTGGGTGTAACAATGGTATTGATGTCCTCATCACCTCTGGATTGGTACGGTATGGCGCACGGTTTGGCAGTGAAGCACCGGGAATTAAGTCAATCTGATGCTCAATCCCTCGAATAGGCGGTAATCCCGGTGGCACGTCTTGTGGAAAGACGTCAGCGAACTCCTGCAAAATGTTAGTGACAGCAGGAGGCAAAGAGGAAGGCACGTCCTCGAATGAAAATAATGCCTCTTTGCACACAAAAGCATAGCAAGCAGATTTGCTGAAATCTAGCTCATCAATATCAGATTTGGTGGCAAATAAACATGCACTTTTCAATTTAATTTCAGAAGCAACACTAGATGGTTTATTATTAGGCTTCATTTGTTGCTCAAATTATTTTGCCACAATCTCATTTTCACTCTTATTCTTCTCCTGTTTTGCTTTATTAGCTCTATTGATATCATCTTTCAAAATAGAATCAGGAGTCATAGGAAGCAAAGTAAATTTTTTATCCTTATGAACAAGAGTATAGTGATTGTTTCTACCATGGTGTATAGAATTTTTATCAAATTGCCATGGTCTACCAAGTAATAAGGAACATGCTTGCATAGGTACCACATCACAATCAACATAATCAGCATATATAGAGATACTAAAATGCACACAAACAGTATGTGTTACCTTAACCTTGCCGTTGTTATTGAACCATTGGATGTAGTAAGGATGTGGATGTGGTCTTGTGGTGAGAGAAAGCTTCTCCACCATCTCCATGCTAGGCAAGTTGTTGTAGCTCCCTCCGTCTATGATGACGCGCACAGAACGTTCCTTCACAACTCCCTTGGTATGGAACAAATTGTGCCTCTGATTTTGCTCAGCTTGTGTGACCTGCACACTCAAAACACGTTGAGCAACTAAACATTCATATATGTCAGCGTCTTCAGGAGCCATGTATTGCGTCTCATGATCGGAATCATCTCCACCATGTTCTTCACGTGTAATAAGAGCCAAAGTCTCCTTATCATAGTCACTAGCGGACTCATACCCACCATCCTTGGTAGCAATCATCACACGCTAAGATTTGCATTCTCTCGCATAATGACCTCTTCCCTTACAACGACGACAAATAATATCACTTGTGTGCCCTGTTGATGCCATGGAAGAAGAAGAAGAACTCTGTGCAGGCCCGGCAGGTGCGCTCTTGGCAGATAATGGTGGTTGTGCATGTTTTCTTGTATCACGGCTGGAGGTAGCACCTGATGGAGGTGCTGGTGCAGTTGAAGTAGAAGATGCATGCGGTGTCCATGATGAAGGTCGGCCTGCAGAAAAGTTAGTTCGCGCCAATGCTTGTCGATCCTGCACTTCACGTTCAGCTTTACAAGCAAGATGGAATAAACGAGTGATATTAGTATACTCCTTATAGTCTAGAATGGTCTGAATCTCTCTATTTAATCCACCTAGAAAATGTGCAAGCATAGCTTCATTCTCCTCAACAATACCACATCTAATCATGCCAGTTTGTAATTCCTAATAATATTCTTCTACAAAAATTTTCCCTTGTCTTAAGCACTGCAATTTTTGAAGCAATTCACGTTGATAATATGGTGGAACCCAACGAATACGCATAGCAGTTTTCAAAGCAGCCCAAGTAGTTGGAATAGGATATAATCTACAATGTTCAGACCACCATACACATGCAAAACTAGTGAAAGCACAAACAGCAGCGACAACCCGTCTCTCCTCGGGATATTGTAAACATGTAAATCGTTGTTCAGTTTCTAACTCCCAAGTAAGATATATATCAGGAACATATCTACCCTCAAATGGTGGAATATTCAATTTCAGTTTAGGAAGATGGTCATGATCTCGTACCTGAGGGAGAGCCCTACCATTGTGATTATTTGCATGTGGACGACCTGGTGGTTGTGGTGCAAGTGGTTGCACATGGTTCTGATTTTGATCAACCATATCCTCGTAATCTCCCACATAATCATCCTCCTCCGCATCAGTAGCAGGAGCCACAGAAGTATCAACAGCAGCACCACCAGTTTGGCCAAACGCAAGAGGGACACGGCTCGCTCGGTGGAGGTCTGTTTCGCAACGTGGAGGTAGTCGTTGTTGTTGTTGTAGGAGAGGTGCGTTAGGTGTAGCGGGTGGTGGTGGTGGAAGACGCGCGAGTAATTCATTAAACTTGTTATCGAGCTTTGTTTCGAACGTCTTCTCCATGCCATCTATCTTCTCCATGGCCTCTTCAAATCTGTTTAGCACATCTTGCACCTGTCCACTCATCATTTGCTGAAATTTATCATGCAAATCCTTATTCGTCATGTTCTCCCGGTCAGTCTCGTCGGCTTGTGATCCTGGCATGGTTAGCAGCAATAGAAACAGATAATAATATGATCCTACAGACTACTAACAAGAGGTGGTGGTGGGTGTCACAAATCCGTCAAGCAAATCTCAAATTCTTACCAGTTCTTACCCAGCAGCAGGCGGTGATCGGCAACCGTTGTAGTCAAAACTCTCAAAGCTTGGATAGAGCGATTACCAGGAGAGTCAAACACACGACGTAAATGTATGTGGAGCTGGGAAGGCTTATAATATGGTAGCAAAAAGGGTCAGCAATAATCAATTCAGAGATGCAAAGTTGAATAAACGCTCAACGACAGTACTATCCTGGTCCTAGGCTAGACTTTGCTAGAGACGCGAGCCTAGAACACCAACAAAATCACGGTGTGGCACGTAAACAAGGGAGGAGCACACTCTGATTTTTTTTCACTCCTTTTTTGCGCTCTTTTTTTTGCGCTTCTCTTTTTTTTGCGAAAATTCACTATAATGGCAAGTGTCTCAAATCTCTTCCCAAGTCAAGGTAATAGGATAGACACGAAATTTTTGCGACCAATTTTTTTTCGACTGCCCGGACCAAAATCTGGAAATGGCTCAGAAAAAACTTTCTATAATGGCACCTGTCTCAAAACACTCAGAAACACCTAAAAATAGGATAGCCAGAAATTTTTTCGACAAGTGTGTTTTCCGAAAATTTTGGGCCTAAAGGGAGGGTGGTTTTCGGATATTTTTTTCCGAAACCTACTCCGGCAAGGAAACACGAATCGGAAACTAGATGAATCTCGACAACAAACCTAATATGAAAAGAACTCGGATTGGTGGTCGATATAGGGTGGTAGATGGTAGCGGTGGTGATATATGGCAGCGGTGGTGGTATATGGATACGGATTCGAAGCGGTGGCGGAAAGCGGTGGTGGTAGATGGCAGGGGCGATGATGATGGTGCGGCGGCGGCGTGACAACTTATGACCAGAACTCGAAACTCTAAAAGACTAGACTCTAAGACCAGCAACTGACACGACGATGCAACCGCAAATTCAACTACGCTAATACAGAAAAGATTATGCAAAGGCTCAGATTGGTTCGGATAGGATGAACTAACCCTAAGTTTTTTTTGTGGCTTTTTCGTGGACTATAGGTGTGAAGAACAGACTCGATCTAAACTACGAAAAACTGTAAAATCTCACCGAGCAACTTGGAAATCTGATACCACTTGATAGAGGCAAAGGTGTCACGTCTTTCGATGAGATGATGGATATTGCTTTGGTGGAAATCGACTTTGACGATCCGACTACGAACGTGCGAGGATGTCGCGCCTTAGCAATCGCTAAACCAACTCCGAGAGGTTATTGACCACGCCGGAGCAGGATCAACCTGACCACGAGGGTCTGTTTCCTGCGAGCAAACAAAGAACAAGCAAGAAACTGATATTGCAATCTGGATATTGCGAATATAAGATGAAAGCTTTATTGATCAAGGTGGGGTTCTGTGACGCCTTTGTCTGGTCGTTGAACACAAACGAAGTACGCAAAGTTGCAGCTATGGCGAACTTTTAATCTAAACAAAACCCAAAGTCTAAACGATGCCCTAAGGGCTGTATATATGGAGGAAGAGGGGCGAATTTCGTGGCCCTTGGAGGAGGGGTCCGAAATCAACCCTATCTCTTGTTTCCCCACACATACGGACTCTAAAAATAGCCTATACTTATGTATTTCAAAATTACATGGGCATGGCCCAATAATAAGGTGACGCAACACCTAGAATAGCCTCGGGACGAAATTTATAAAGTGGCATCTTGTATATTTCATCCAAGGCTTCATGCACCCATTATGGTGGCTTCAAAGTCCTGAAATCATCACTTGTAACTCCGTTCTTGTTCCCCTCGCACATGCCATCATCTTCATGCTTGTTCTTGCTCCAATGTTCATCCTTCTCCAAGCTAGGCTCTTCATTTGTAAGCAAAACAAATGTATCCAATTTAGGCAGCATCATATTCTCATGAACATTAGAATCATTATCAAGAAACGAAAGTAACTGGTAATTTAGTTGGCGTGCGCGAGCTCTAGTAATTGGTCCAGTATGTATAGCAGCAGGGGTTGTGGGTGTAACAATTGTATTGATGTCCTCATCAGGTGGTGGACAGTGGAAGGGATAACGACGCAGCGGCCGCGTGACTACTGTGAACAGAACTCGAAACTCTAAACGAACTAGACACTAAGACCAGCAACTCGACACGACGATGCAACCGATAATTCAATAAAGCAAACAATGAAAAGAAAATTGCAAAAGCTTAGACTGGCTTGGACAAAGGATGAATAGATCTAACTTTTTTGGGGCTTTTTCTAGGACAATAGGTAAGAAAATAAATCTAATCAAAGGAAAACTGGAAATTCTCACCGAGCAACCTGAAAACTGATACCACTTGATAGAGGCGGGGTGTCCCGTCTTTCGATGAGATGGTGATTATCGTTTTGGAGGAGTAGACTTTGACAATCCAACTACGTACGTGCAAGGACGTCGCGCCTTAGCAATCGCTAAACCAACTCCGAGAGGTTATTGATCACGCTGACCACGAGGGTCTATTTCCTGCGAGCAAACAAAGAACAAGCAAGAAACCGAGATTGCAATCTAGATATTACGAATATAAGATGAAAGCTTTATTGATCAAGATGGGGTTCTGTGACGTCTTGGTCTGGTCGTTGAACACAAACGAAGTACGCAAAGTTGCAGCTATGGCGAACTTTTAATCTAAACAAAACCCAAGGAAAAAGCTACTAGATGGATCTACTTATATAGGAGCAAGGGGTGGCGGCCAAGGGGGTGGGAGGACGTCCCAAGGCAGCCTAAAACTAACCCTAGGTCGTACAAGGCTCATGGGCCCAAGTGGAGGTGATGCAACACCTTTGGACTTGTAGTTTGACTCGGATTCTACTGCAACGTCAGATTGTTTCGTCGATATCTCAATGCTCCAGCCAAATTTGAAGGTGAATCCAATTGGGTTGGAAAGAGCACGAAATCTACTTTCCAAAAAAAGAATCACCCAATTCGGAGTCTGTATGAAAAAGTTGTTGGTGTTTTGAGTCAGGTATGTCTGTGCAGTCCGAATCTGAATCCAGAACGTGAGAGACTTGGACTCTATCTTCTCTTGGCCCAAAAGTGACGTGAGAGAACTTTTTGAACAGCAAGTAAACATCTCTTTCTCCCTTATCTTCATATGTGGATTGTATAAATGTCCCATACACCTGCAAATAGACATGACACAAAATTTTGTGAAGTATTTTTGTCCTGTATGACATAAATAAATTATTGCATAGTTTGCATTAGAAATCACCTCACAAATATACAAGTA
Source organism: Triticum aestivum (assembly GCF_018294505.1). Classification (NCBI taxonomy): domain Eukaryota; kingdom Viridiplantae; phylum Streptophyta; class Magnoliopsida; order Poales; family Poaceae; genus Triticum; species Triticum aestivum. The sequence continues at coordinate 335,365,718 of NC_057804.1, read as the reverse complement.
TACAATATTTTTGGTCATATCCAAGATAGTCATGTCCTCATCAATCATGTTGCTTTCATATATATGATTTTCATTCTGGCTCTGATGAGGACATGGCTACCACAGTTACACCCATATCCCATATTGTTTTACCTCTTGGAACAGTTGCTAGAGCTCAGATACGCCAATTAAATTATCAGGTACTTCCGTTTCTTGGTAATGTTTCTAGTGTTCATGAGAATATGATGCTGCCTAACTTAGATACATTTATGTTGCTTGCAATTGAAGGGCCTAGCAAGGACAAGAAGGATGAACATTGGAGCATGGTCAAGCACGAAGATGAAGGTGCGTGCAAAGAGAACAAGAACGGAGGTTCAAGTGGAGATTTCCGGACTTTGAAGCCACCATGATGACATACAAGAAGATGGACGAAATATACAAGATGGCCTTTCATAAATTTCGTCCATAGCTTATTATTGGTGTTGCGCCACCTTATTTTGGGCCAGACCCATGTAATCTATTTTTAGAGTCCATATTGTAGGGGAAACGACTTAGGAGGTGTTTTAGTCCCACCTTGCCAAGGGTGGACAAAATCCCCTCTCTTTTCCCTATATATATAGCCCTTAAGGCTTCGTTTAGACTGGGGTTTTATTTAGTTAAAAGTTAGCCATCGCTGCAACTTCGTGTACTTCGTTTGTGTCCAACGACCAGACCAAGACCGCTTATGAAACCCCACTTTAATCAATACTTCATCCATATTCGCAATATTCAGATTGCTTAATCATATTCTTGCTTGTTCTTCGATTGCTTGCAGGAATAGACCTTCGTGGTCAGGTTGATCGTGCTCCTGCGTGGTCAATAACCTCTCGGAGTTGGTTTAGCGATTGCTAAGGCGCAACGTCGTGCACGTTTGTAGTCAGATCGTCAAAGTCGTCTCCACCAAATCGATAGTTATCATGTCATCGAAAGATTGGAACACCCTCGCCTCTATCAAGTGGTATCAATTTTCAGGTTGCTCAGTGAGATTTTATAGTTTTTCGTAGTTTAGATCGAGTCTGTTCTTCATACCTATAGTCCACAAAAAAAGCCACAAAAAAGTTAGATTAGTTCATCATATCCCAGACAGTCTGAGCCTGTCGCTATTATCACTTAGCTTTTGCATTGTTGAATTCTCGGTTGCATCGTGTGTCGAGTTGCTGGTTTAGGTCTAGTCTTTTAGAGTTTCGAGTTCTGAGCACGTTTTGTTCACGCCGCTTCCGCAAACACCATCATTAATCTCGTTGTCATATTTGCTGCCAACTTCATCACCATCTGTCTGCGTTCGTCTTTCGTCGCCATCATCACATTAGTTCATCTTGGAGCTGAATTCATCTTGTGGAAAAATAATTGAGAGAAAAAAAGAGAGATACACATACTGTTGTTTCCTTGGAGGAAGAGCTTGTGGTCACGTGAAATCTGGAGAGATTGATTTGGTTTCCTCAGAAAAAGGGAGCAGCCAACGTGAAAAAAGGAGAAGCGTTGATCTGTTTCATCTATCTTTGATTTTTCTGGAGGAGAAAATAAGGTTCGGTTGGTGGTTTCCACGTTCTGGAAGTCTCCTTGGCGAAAATTAAGGAGAAAAAAATAATCAAAGAAGAATAGGAGCAGCCAACGTGGGAGATAAATAGGCAAGTTTCAATCGGCTACAAAAAGGGGGGGGGGTCGGTTGCCTTTTGAGTGAGATCTCGTAGTACTGTATGTAACGTGATCTCGTAGTACTTTTGAGCAGAATTGAAGGAAAGAGATCACGTGAGTTTCCAAGAAAGAGAGAGAGAGAGAGAAATAGGCAAGTCGGATCAGAAAACAAAAGAGAAACGATTTTATGTGCTGGCCCGAGGACTTGATTCACGCCTAAACTGGTCGGTTTGGAAAGGATCTTGAAGAAATAAAAGGCAAGTTTGGTGCGGCCTAAAAGAAAGAGATTTAAAAGGAAAGAGAAGGCGCAGATTAGCTCTCATGGAAATCCCGAAATAATAGGCTGGGATTTTTAGCGCTCAGTTTAAAAGAAGGAAAGAAGAGTTACATCCGGATTGGAATTTGTTTTGGAAAGAGTGAAACAAAAAGTGCACCGTTTGAGGTTGCCTTATCTCTTACGTGGTGTTTGTTTGAAAAAAAAAGGAAAGTTATTTCGGTGGGGAAAGAGCAATCACCCCACGGTTCATATTTTGTTGCCAAGTTCGGGTTTGCGAAAAAAAAGGAGCAGCCAAAACTGGATCACGTTTTTGGGAGATAAAAAAAGAGAGGAGGGGAAGCGAATCAGCTTTGGTCATAGGAAAGTTTGGATCGGCCACATGGCAGCAACAAAAATAAAAGGATTCTTATAAAATATATAGAAGGAACAGGGCTGATCTGATCCGTTTTAAAAAGAACACTATTTTTTAAAGGAAAAGAAGAGAACGTGGAGTCCAACTTGTTTTGCATGCAGAATTAAATAATGGTTGATTCTAGTGTACGTGGGATTGATTTGGTGGCTGTTTGATTTGACCAAACCAAGAAGAGAGAGGGCCCCACATTTTTGTACACATCCACATACACATCCTTGCACTATCTTTTTGGAGAGTTGCCTAAAAAAACTATATTTTCTGGAGATAGAAACAGTAAAAAGGCAGTGCATCTTTCGGGACTTGTTGACTGTTTACTAGAGTTGTACTGCACACGCACTGTGACAACACATCTGCTGCATGTGGGATCTGGTCGATCACATTAGCTAATTGCTTCCTTGTCAGTTCAGATTCATTTTTCAACGCAATTAAAATACTGTTTTGCAGTTTCGCCAGGTGTTTGCAGACGTGCTTGTTTGTCTGGCTATTCCGACTGGGTGAATTCATTTGTGTCTTAGGCTCGCGTCTCTAGCACGGTCTAGTCTAAGACTAGCACTCGACCACTTTGAACGAATTTTCAGCTTGCATTAATTAACGTGGTTGTAGTTTTTTTCCTTATATATAAAGCCAACCCAGCTCCACATATTTCTACACCGTGTATTCATACGTTCACCTGGCAATCGCTTTACCCAACTTTTGGAGTTACTTGATACCGCTGGTTGCCGATCACCGCCTGCTGCATGGTAAGACCTTGTAAGACATTGATATTTGCTTTGCTGTGAGCGTTTTACCACCACATCCTAGTAGTTATAGGAATATTATTTTTGGATTTTGTTTCTTGTTTCTACTAATCATGACAGGATCTAGAGTCAATCCATGGGCTTTGTCGATCGCGGGAGACGTGCCACCACCTATACAAAATCCACAACGATCACGAGAGGTGCATAAACATCCAAATGCACATGATCAGGTTAATGTTTCTATACCATCATTTAATGGCCGTTTTAGACCTGCTTTATATATTGAATGGGAGTTCAACATAAATATTATATTTGCTTCCCATAATTTTGATGAACGTAAAAAAGTTAAGGTTGCGGTTGGTTCTTTCATTGGTAATGCTTTAGTTTGGTGGAGTGAATATTGTCGGTTACACCCTGATTATATACCTATTACTTGGGATGATTTGAAACTTGCCATGCGACATACATTCATCCCCGCTTATTATACTCATGACATGATTAAAAAGTTGCAACATTTAAAACAAGGTAGTGACACTGTAACGAAATATTATGATGATTTACAAACTACCTTGTTGCATTCCTCTTTAGAAGAAAGTGAAGAAGAATTTATGGATAGATTTTGGGGAGGATTAAACCGTGACATTCAGGAGATACTAATTCATGAAACATGTTATCCTATGGACCGTTTGTTTCGCCTTGCTTGCAAAGCTGAACAGGAGATAACAAGACGTGTTGCCCACAAGATAAACAAGCGGAAGGTGCAAATCCCGCGAGTTGCGACGGTTGTTCCTTCCATCACTGCGTCTCCTATGGCAACAACATCCATTGTTGAGAGCACTACATCACCTCCACCATGTGGCGTGTCGCCACCTAGAGTGCCTACATCATCTTTGTTGATCATAAGAGGTAATGACAAAGGTACCGATCTTCCTCCTCCACATGAGTATGATGAATGCCTTGTCAATTTAAATGAACCATGCGATGAGCTACCCACTACTTTGATCACACCAGCTATTTTAGAGGACTATGTTCATGATTTGACTTTGCCATGTGATCAAACAATTTTGAGTGAACCCATTGAATTAACTATTGATGTAAAAGAACCATGTGAATCAGTGAAAAGATCAGATTTGGATCAAATACGTTTGAAAATAGTTGTGCCAATGTTTAATCATTTTGATATGACCTCTAATCTTGGTGATGGTTCATCAAGGTTGGGATGGTTTAATGATGAGCATTGCCAATCTTTTATTATGAATAAGAGCTTCACTTATATGTGCAAACTGAGTTGCAATATTTTCATGCCTTTGACTTCTTGTGATAATATATTGGCTTTATTTTTCACGACTTTTGAAGGGTGCTCTTGTATAACTGTGTCACATGTGCCACAACTGAGATCACTTAAAATGGATGACATATACATATACAACGTGTACACCTTGTCTCTATTGTTAGCCATATTTCAGATTAAGCAACGCCGAGGACGGCTTTGTTTTCAAGAAGGGGAGGATGATGAGGACATGGCTACCACAGTTACACCCATATCCCCTGTTGTTTTACCTCTTGGAACAGTTGCTAGAGCTCAGATACGCCAATTAAATTATCAGGTACTTTCGTTTCTTGGTAATGTTTCTAGTGTTCATGAGAATATGATGCTGCCTAACTTAGATACATTTGTGTTGCTTGCAATTGAAGGGCCTAGCACGGACAAGAAGGATGAACATTGGAGCATGGTCAAGCACGGAGATGAAGGTGCGTGCAAGAGAACAAGAACGGAGGTTCAAGTGGAGATTTCCGGACTTTGAAGCCACCATGATGACATACAAGAAGATGGACGAAATATACAAGATGGCCTTTCATAAATTTCGTCCATAGCTTATTATTGGTGTTGCGCCACCTTATTTTGGGCCAGGCCCATGTAATCTATTTTTAGAGTCCATATTGTAGGGGAAACGACTTAGGAGGTGTTTTAGTCCCACCTTGCCAAGGGTGGACAAAATCCCCTCTCTTTTCCCTATAAATATAGCCCTTAAGGCATCGTTTAGACTGGGGTTTTATTTAGTTAAAAGTTAGCCATCGCTGCAACTTCGTGTACTTCGTTTGTGTCCAACGACCAGACCAAGACCGCTTATGAAACCCCACTTTATCAATACTTCATCCATATTCGCAATATTCAGATTGCTTAATCATATTCTTGCTTGTTCTTCGATTGCTTGCAGGAATAGACCTTCGTGGTCAGGTTGATCGTGCTCCTGCGTGGTCAATAACCTCTCGGAGTTGGTTTAGCGATTGCTAAGGCGCAACGTCGTGCATGTTTGTAGTCGGATCGTCAAAGTCGTCTCCACCAAATCGATAGTTATTATCTCATCGAAAGATTGAGACACCCTCGCCTCTATCAGGCTCTCTAAGTCATGTGCTTCCTTCCATCGTCAGATAAACATGCTTCCGGTACTACAAACCATACTTCATAGTTTCTGCTATCAAGCGTGTGTGGTTGTATTTTGAAGCACAATATTATGATGGTTGAAACATGTCACATGAGATATTGATGCATTTTATGTGTTTGTGAACCATTGGAAACATAGTTTGATAATTCTTGAAGGGTGAACCAAGTACTATTGATGCATTACCCGTGGTTGTGTAGAAGAACGAATCAGTCACATATATACATGGAAACATATTATATATAAGTTGAAAACATATTATATATAAGTTGGAAACATGCCACATATGATGAAATGATGTCGACGAAAATCAGAACGACTTTAAGTAGGTGGCGGTCGTTGACGACGCTATGGACAGAATGATACCGTGCTGGAGGTCGATATTGTGAGATGATCAATCTCACATGGCCGCTCACCGAGTCAAGGGATCAACCATTAAACTCTCACTCACGGTCGTCGGGGCATGTGCGCATTTTTGTTGTTGTTGATCTTGGCGGATCAAGATCATAGCGGCGTCGAGAATCACCGTCTTCACAGATCACGGCCATGGCTAGAAAATTAGCCAGATCTTCTCATTACAGAGAGACGCTCCCCGTCAATGTACTCGCCAATGAGATGATACATAGTCGACGGCGGCGGCGGCGGAGACAGCGATGATGGGTGTGAATCTTTTGAAATGGCGGATGTTGCGGTTACCCTTGCTAGGTCGTGGTAATGTGGGGGTTCATAGGATTATATAGCTTGCTTCCAAGGCGTTGGATCTTTTTCCAGAATCCATCAGAGGGACAGAGGTCTGACACGAGGCGTGGGATCATACTACTGATATAAAGCGTTTCCCTAATAGTATAAATAATAAGTAAGTGGCGACGTCATCAGGATACACAATCCTATGCCGGTGAAGGGTGGAATTATCCCTTCTCCGGCATCATTTAATCCTGGGATATACTCTCCCACGCCTGCTCGAATTCCTTCCAACGAACCTCCCTAATCAGCCATCCCTAATACACAAATCCGTGTGAGTTCTGTCGAGCCTCCTCGGTTATCTCGGTTCTTGCTTGGATCGTGGACAGATCCTTTCTTTTCGAGCTCTGATTTGTGAGCTTGGTTTGTTGTTTCTCTGGTTCAGATTGCCCAGGAGATTTGATCTCTTCAGGGTGTTCTTATACGTCGAATCTGGGGCGAAATCAGAGGTATTTTTGGGCGGTGTCGCTTCCCGATCCTGCCAAGGTGGTTTGTTTATTTTATCCCGCGGCATTAGCTTGTTGGATTGTCCTAAAGTTCGGATTCTCAGCAGGGACACAAGTTAGATAGGGACAATCCCGAATTTGGGGATTGGGAAGTTCCCGATTTCTTTGAAGAATTGGTTGGAGTTTTGAGGTGAAATCAATAAGGGTTAGGAGGTGCATATTCTTGATAATTTCTCCTGATTGTTAATTGAGTGAAAAGATTGTTCTTTGAGATGGATGGTCGTGGTCGCCCGGAATTCCCATGCTAGAGGTTCCAGTGTTTCATGGTCTGATGATCTGTGCCGCGCAAAAGCTCCCAGATTGTGGGCAAAATGTATGCCGTCGGAAAGGTCTTGTACAGTGTCGCTGGTCCATTCCACCCATTTGGCGGTGCGGTTGACATAGTTGTTGTGCAGCAGCAGGATGGCAGCTTCAAGAGCTCGCCGTGGTATGTGCGATTTGGCAAGTTCCAGGGGGTTCTCAAGACAAGAGAGAAGGTGGTAAACATTGCTGTGAATGGTGTTGAAGCCGGGTTTCACATGTACTTGGATAGCAATGGTGAGGCTCACTTTCTCAGGGATGCAGACTCAATTACTGCGGAAGGGGATTTTGTTGTGTCCACTTCATCTTTGGGGGGGAATGAACGGGAGGTGCTGATGCAGGATGCACAGTTAAGGAAGTCCAAGAGCACTTCTTGTGATATCTCAACCATGGAGGCCTGTGCTGGGGATGGGAAGATGCCTGTGAGGACAGTCTCAAGACAGAGCACCATACTTGAGCGGATGTTTGGACGGAAACCAAATAAGGACAATGCCCCTGCTGTGGATAGTGTGGGCTCATTAGAGCGTGCGGAGATTGCAGCCGAACTCCTTGATACAAAGTGGTTGACAAATCTCTCGCATGGTTCGGAAGCTCCTAGTTCTGATCATGAACCTTCCAGTAGTCATCTGAGAGATGCTGGCAACAGTAATCAAGGGGAAACCACAAAAATGGTATTGCCAGATTGTAGCTTGGATCATGACAAAGCAATGGGCTCTAATTGTGACAATGTTAACAGCACTGTTGGTAGCCCACATGGAGGAAGCAGGAGTTCAGGAGATGAAAAGGCGCACTGTATACAAACCACTAGTGTCGAGGAGGAGATTGTTGCCATTTATGCGCATAAGACTGATGGGATCATGTCAACTATAGACCGGCCAGGATCGGAATATCTGTCAAATGATTTGGATACAGGTAAAAGTATCAATGAGTCTGTTGATACTCAAGGTGAGTTGCAGGGTAATCTTGAAGATGTTACAGTAAGGGAAATGCACACGGAGGTTTTTTCCAACAGTATTTTTGAAATTCATGCAATTGAAACAGGCATTACTGATTGTAAAAGTGAAGTGGTTTCACAGTTGGTTGCTGTTGATTCCGACAAGTTCAACCAAAATTTTACTGAAGCAAATTCCCCAACTTTTAGCACAACCACATATTTATCAAGTGAAACGCATGATGGTTCATCGATTGCTTGTGGTCATGAGGCATGCCAAGAGAAAGTGGTCATTATAAGTACCTCGGAGACTCTGGAGAGCTCATATGATGTGTCCAATATTTTGGCTGATGAAGTTCATCATGCTGAATGTAACTCATTGGCTGATGGTCTACAGTTTGAAGAGTGTTCCAGAGTCTCCAGTGGAAAATTGGAACAGGAAGATGTCAAGGAAAAGCCACTGTCAAATCATAGTTCTAGCAATAAAGAAGACTTGTATAACTTGGGTGTTCCAGAAGTTTCTGTTTTTGATGACTCTAGTTCTCAAACCTTCCAAGCTAATCTTCCTGATAAGGATATTTCTGTCAGTACTCTTGTCAATGATCACATGGATATTTCTGCGGACACTGTTGCAAATGATCATAATACCAGCTCATCTCATGATTTAGCTTGTCAGCATGGTCTAATATTTCCTGATGCTTCTCCTGGTGGTATAGATATATTGAGTTATGTGCATGAAAATGATTCTGACGATGTAGCAAAGGATTCCACGGTGAATACTGAAACATGCTATGGGGAACATGATGTTTCTTTCAATCAGACACCAAAAATTCAATGTGTGACAGGAGAGTGCATTGCCCAAACACCTGATGTCCCTAATAAAGTGGAAGGTGAAGTTTCATCAATTATTTTTGATTTTTCCAGTTTGAGCAAAGTCGACACAGAAAATAGCAAGCTAGAATATGATGAGAACCGATCTGGTTCTGCAAGTGGAGTTGACATTGAGCTTGTGCCTGACGGGCCCGGAGAGTGCATTGCCCAAACACCTTATTTCCCTAATAAAGTGGAAGGTGAAGTTTCATCAATTCTTTTTGATTTTTCCAGTTTGAGCAAAATTGACACAGAAAATATCAAGCTAGAATATGATGAGAACCGATCTGGTTCTGCAAGTGGAGTTGACATTGAGCTTGTGCCTGACGAGCCCGGAGAGTGCATTGTCCAAACACCTGATTTCCCTAATAAAGTGGACGGTGAAGTTTCATCAATTGTTTTTGATTTTTCCAGTTTGAGCAAAGTCGACACAGAAAATATTAAGCTAGAATATGATGAGAACCGATCTGGTTCTGCAAGTGGAGTTGACATTAAGCTTGTGCCTGACGAGCCAAGGGACGAAGCAGAAGTACTTATGTCTTTATCTGCTTGCCATAATAAATTAGAAGACGAATCTTCACCAATTATTTCTGATTTTTCCAATTTGAGCACAGTCGAAGCAAAAAACGCCAACTTGGAAGATAATGTGAACAGACCTAGTTCCGCAAGGGGAGTTGAATTAGTGCCTGTGCCTGAGGACCCAAGGGATAAAGCAGAAACAATTGTGCCGCCCTGTAAGTTTGTAGATGAAATTCAGTTTCAATTTAGTGATACTACAAGTTTTTCTGACAGAAAGACTATGGATGGTATAGTAGCTAATGAAGCAGCAATTGAACGAGTGCATAATGCAGCTGATGGTGATGCAGATGAAGGAGTAAACGACATTGATCTCGAAAATAAATCAGAAAACAATCCTGATTTTTCAAGGCCCGAGATTATCCTTGTTCCTATTCCTGGAAGTGGGTTGCATCTATCTGATAATAATTTGGAGGCCAAATCTGCACCAAATATCTGTTCTCACATACATGATCTTGAAAGATCTGATAATTTTCGAGTTAGTCACTCACTGTACAATGGTAAGAATGGTGAGGTTGATCCAGTCAAGAGTAAAGACTCTGGCTTTCCAGAGCAGGAACTAGAAGGCACTAGTCAGTCAAAAGAAAATAGTGCCCCAAGGGATAAAGCAGAAACAATCGTGCCGTCCTGTGAGTTTGTAGATGAAATTCAGTTTCAATTTAGTGACACTACAAGTTTTGCTGATAGAAAAACCCTGGATGATATAATAGCTAATAAAACAGCATGTGAAGAAGTGCATGATGAAGCTGATGGTGATGCAGATGAAGAGGGAGGGAATGATACTGATCTCGAAAATGAATCAAAAAAACATTCTGATTTGTCAAGGCCTGAGATTATCCTTATTCCTATTCCTGGAAGTGAGTTGCATCTATGTGATAGTAATCTGGAGGCCAAATCTGCACCAAATCTCTGTTCTCACGTAAACGATCTTGAAAGCTCTGATGGTTTTCAAGTAAGTCGCTCACTGTACAATGGTGAGAATAGTGGGGTTGATCAAGTTGAGAGTAAGAACTCTGGTTTTTCAGAGCAGGAACTAGAAGGCACTAGTGTGTCAAAAGAAAATAGTGGCCTGTGTGAGCTCATCAACAGTCCAGTGCCTTATAACAAGCACTCTGATGACCTGAAAGACGATTCATTCAACCCTTTTGTGGGTGAGTTTGTTTTACTATATGAGCTAATACGTCTGTGCGCTATAGTAGGCGTTAATGATATTTATTTTGTTCTGCAGATTAAATGTGATGCTTATCTCTTAAATCTTAGTAATAATTCTGTTCTGAGGCATGTGCAGTGAATTTTGTAGATATACTCATATTCATCAATTTCAGGGGACTAGATCCAGTTTCATTTTTTACTTTTGTTAGTTGCCTGCAATATTGTATGTGTCAGTGTAATAATCGCTAGCTGTGTCATTTTTGTAGAATTATCCCTATGCAGGCACTTGTTATCTGAAGGCATGGGAGCAGATGCTGCGTGCAAAACCTTTGATGCTGAGAAGATAACCTTAGAGAAGTTCCGTGCTATGGAGCAGTCATTGATAAGAAACGACAAGCTAGTTGTTAGGATTTCTGGCCGTTACTTTCCCTGGGATGTAGCTGCACCTATCGTACGGGGGATGGTTTCTTTTAGAGAGGAACAGCTCTTTGAACACCAAGGTATGATAAAGGTGGAGCGAGTTGAGCCAAGCACAACACAAGGTGGCAGCTGGAGAATTTGGCCATTTAGTTTCAAAAGAACGAGGACTATTAACAGCATCCAGCCAGTTTGTGAGAGCACAGTCGTGAGTACTTTATCCATTCCTGTTAGAGAGTCGGATGGAGAAATAAATAAACCCAGTGCAAAGATGATGGAGAGGAAGGTGCGATCGCTCACTCCAACATCTGAGGAGCTTGCGTCTCTTCATCTCAGAGAGGGCAGGAACATTGTGACATTTACCTTCTCCACTGCTATGCTTGGGACGCAGCAGGTTAGTTGCCACTCTTTCATCATCACACTTGATTTGCCCATGCAGTTTCTCATCCTCCCCGCCTTTTTGACAGGTAGATGCTCACATATATTTATGGGAATGGAATGCACACATTGTCATATCAGATGTTGATGGAACTATCACCAAGTGAGTTGGGCAAATCCAGTTGGCAATTTTTTTGAATCCGTCTCCTGAACGCCAGGAACATAATGATTTATAAATACTCCATTTGATTTGATTAACTTCTTATTACCTTTTCAGTTTTAAAATGACATTTTGTGTTAAATGAAAAGTGGTACTATATAAGTAAAAGAGTTTGGAAAAATAACGTCCTTTTTTTTGGTTGATGGAACTTATCCTATCTGCTTACAAGAGGGAGGGAAGAACATGAACGTTTTTTTCTTATTCCAAACATTCAAATATGAATTTTGTTCACTACAAAATAGGGGCATTTTGTTCTTATTCCATACATTCAAATATTTATAACTGTAACTATAAATGCAGGTCTGATGTTCTAGGTCAGTTCATGCCAATGGTTGGTGTTGATTGGTCTCAAAATGGAGTTGCTCATTTATTTTCTGCAATAAAGGTATGCAGCAAGACAGAAGTATTATATTTCATTCCCAGATATAGCTCAAGACAGTCGCAATTGATCCATTATATATCATCTTTTCTCCAACTACAGAAGATTCTTCAAATGCCTGAAGAATTGCATATGTTTGTCTTTTTGTGTGAATTTTTGCAGCAAGCTGCCCCTAAAATGTTCTTAATTGTGTTTGTTCTTATGGCCTTCCACAGGAAAATGGATATCACCTGCTTTTTCTAAGTGCGCGCTCTATTTCACAGGCCCACCTAACAAGGCAGTTTCTTTTCAACCTAAAGCAGGTATTAAAAATTTCTCCCACCCTTTGTTCATCTGTTTGTGCCCGAAAGTCGCAAGTGGTGATAATACTTTATATATTGAATACCCAATTATCTAATAAAGAGTGCCAAGTGTTGATCTATCTCATTCTACCCACATGTCAATATGGATTTCAGGACGGAAAAGCACTTCCTGATGGCCCTGTCGTGATATCTCCTGATGGCCTCTTTCCATCTTTGTACAGAGAAGGTGAGCACTAGCCTTTTATATTAGGGACAGACTTTAAAAAATTAGTATAGCACAATTTTTTCTTTAGTGCCAAGTTTGAGTTTCTGAAGTGATGAGGACAGTGCTGAAGAATTTGGAGGCTGCTGAATTTAGTTTGATCTGTGCCAAGTGAATGAGTATTGAAACCACCGTTGTTTGACATTCTTTTGCAGTTATCAGAAGAGCTCCTCATGAATTCAAGATCTCATGCCTAGCGGTAACTGACTAGTCCCTAAGACACATAAAAATCGAGAAGAAAAGACAACTATGTAGTAATAAAGTGTTGCATACATACAGGATATCAAAGCACTATTTCCTCCTGACTCGCATCCTTTCTATGCGGGATTTGGGAATAGAGATACTGATGAGCTTAGTTACCTCAAGGTTGGGATTCCCATGGGCAAGATCTTCATAATAAATCCCAAGGTAAGAAATGAAAAGCATGTGCATTTGCATAGTGTGAATAAAGTCCAGTAAGTGAAGGCATTTGTTTGTTTATATTTGTGGTTTGGTGCAGGGTGAAGTTGCTGTGAATCGCAGGGTGAATACCAAATCATACATGTCCTTGCATGCTCTTGTGAATCGGGTGTTCCCTCCTCTATCGTCACCACCGGAGCAGGTCTGTCTGTCGAGTTTTCTGATTCTTGACTTGAATTTGATCAGTGTGTTTTGTACCTTGACCTGATGGTGGTGACTTCAGGAGGACTACAACACCTGGAATTACTGGAAGATGCCAGTCGCTGATATTTGAGGTGCAGTCTGGGCACAATGCGCTATGGCGCACAGCAATGTCCATAAGAAGGCGAAGGCAGAGGGGTAGTGCAGCGAGGTATCGTTGTCATAACCTGTTGTGTTCCTTGCCTGCTACGGAGTAGGAGTAGTTTCTTGCAGGAGGTCAATCCTCACATATACATTGTCTTGTGTTTCCACAGGCCAATGAATGGTTGGCGAATGCTCCTAATGCAAGATGGACGGTGTGTATAATACGGAGTAGGCAGCAACATAGTCTGTACGAGCGATGCCATCATATTGCAGCTTGGTTGAGAATGGGAGGTCCCTTGAGTTGGTTTCTTCTTCCTTGCTGTACTATCGTAGTAGTACTAATTTTGTACTAGAACAACAAGACAAGAATTCACATATCATCAAGTAATCCTGTTGGATTGGATGCCGGTGATGACGTTGCGTTTTGCAGATGTCAATCTTGTTATTTTAATTTCGGAAATGTTAACGCCCACACGTGTAGGCGTTCACCATCTCGACCACACGCAAGCATCACCGTTGGGTACTTTGTGCACGAATCTTGACACAATCCGGTCGTTTTTCTGCGCCATGTAGGACGAGGCGAGTGTGCGGTGTGCGAGACAGTTCGCCCGCACGTTGGTTGCCCTCCCGCGGTCAGGGGTTGCCACTCGGGGGCGTGCGGTGAAACTGCTATGCGCCCGCATGCCACGCGCCGACCGCGGTTGACGTCAAACACGTCGCACACCTCTGCCTCCTTTCCCTCACGGTTCCATTTTACTCACCCCCGCACCGCAGTTACTGGTACAACCCACTCGCATTTCAAACCATTGGAGGAGAAGGCGAGGGGAGAAGGCGACGACGGAGGCGGAAGAATCGACGGTGTTCGCGGCCGTCGGTGGTGCTCGCCGGAACGGAGCGGCTTCGCCAGAGCGCCTGCGCGTTGAAGGTAGTGCTCGCTACAACTCTCGCAATCCCTTCCTGCATTTTCCCCCTTCCTCCCTGTTCGAGTCCTCGCTCGAGATTCATAGAGATTCAGGCGATTTGGCGATGCGTCGGCGTTTCGTCGCGGAGTCGTCTACTAGCCGTTTTTTGTGGCACTGGGCAGTTTCGTCGCCATCGCGGCGGCGGCCTCGTCGATGTGGTTATGCCTGTCCGGAGGCACGCACTAGTCTTGCCTTTGGATTGGGCATGTGTCTCCCGGTTTGTTTGATGCCCATTGGTTCGAATTGGTGTTTTGCAATCAGTTCGGGGGAGAACTTTGAGGTTGAATTTGAAGTCACTGTAGTTGCCATTGAACCCTAGATCTAGTTAGTTGGTTTCTGAAACTGTAGTATGAGGCAAACTTGGTAGTTTGATTAACTATCATGATTGTATGGCAACTAACTTCCTCAACAAATGTGATAGTTGCCACAAACGTGTTTTCTCAGGCGGCAACTAACTTACTGAAATGACTGTGATAGTTGCCACAAATAAGCTTTCCCATGCGGCAACTAATTTATTGAATGACTGTGATAGTTGCCACACACACCCTCTTCCATGTGGCAACTAATTTGCTGACTTACTGTGATAGTAGACACAAACATGCTTTTTCATTGTGGCAACTAATTTTTCTGAATGATTTGTGAAAGTTACCACACGATGTGAATGGTGAAGTATAGTAAATCGGTAGTCAATGCAGTTCCAGCAGCCAACCGCACTGGACGGCAACTAATGTGCACATCAAGTGTGCCTGTTGCCACTTGGATAGTATATTCATGTGGCAAAATAGAATGTAAACACACTGTCTGTTGCCATACTATAGATAGGACAATGTGGCAAATTGGCTGCATAATATGGCAACCAAATTTGCATATCAATTGTGTCGGATGCCATACATATGCTTTCCATGTGGCAAATTTTTGGCTGACCACATCATGTCTGTTGCCATGTTACAGTTAGTACAATGTGGCAAATTCATTGTACTGCAGATGCAATTTTTTTGTTTCGCCACAATGACTTTGTGATATCTGAACACACTGTGGCAATTTTCAGGTTCTTGATTAGATGTGGTTTCATCGCTTTTTTGTAGTATGTGTTGCATTTCAACACGACAATTTCACCCTAGCATTTCTGCCGCTGAACAAGTGACATTTGATTGGTGTATTTTTAGGACAGGGTGTGAGCTGCCACATCTTAGTTTTTGTGATGTGAAGGATTTTGTGACTTTCTATCGTACTATCTTGGGCTAACATGGCAACTTCAACATTTTTGTTTTCAAGTGCATTTACGATCTGTACACTTTTTTTTCTTGATAATGCAACCAATGTGCTTACTTGCTACGTTTATGTTTCCGACAATCATAGGAGGGGTGCGTGTGTGTTCATGTTATATTTTTTGCATTCACTAGTTGACATTTTCTGTTAGGTGGCAACTGCTTACCTCTTGCATTTATATTTCCATCATGACAAGTTGGTCTGTTCCTATCTCAGCAGAATGGCTCGTGGTGATCATCAAAATGATGATGATGATTTCATGGATCCACCACAGCGTAATCGGGCAACTGGACGGAGAAAAGAGGGTGATGAGATAACTGTCCACACATCCCCCCTCCTCTTGCTTTATGTTACTGGTTGGCATCTCGAGCTTGCAGTCGTCTGTCATGAACTAAAATTTCACGACATTGCAAAACATGGCAACAACTGATTACTTTTTGTCTGTTTTTTGCAGAAGAAGAAACGTATTCGCAACAGAGCCTCCCAAGAACGACTGACTGCGTTGACTGACAAATTCACCAATGATCAGAAGGGAGCTGCTGCTGAGATGGGTATGCAGGCTCTGATGGATGTCCGGTGCACGAACCTTGTCAACCCTGTATGCGACTGGCTTGGTGAGATCTACGACCCCGCCTCCAGGGAATTCGTGATTCCGGGACGTGGAAGACTACCGTTGAACGAGGAATCCGTGTTCTGCACTTTGGGTGTGTCTCATGGACATATCAAAGTCCAGTACGAGGTCAATAATGAGATCGAGGAAGCGCTGTTCCCCCGTTTGTTTCCTGGGTTGGAATCCATGCCGAACACGTCTGCACTGGCAGATTCGCTGCAGGCCATGACGACGCATGGAGATGTTTTCAAGATGAAGCTACTCATGTACCTCATCTCAGCTGTTTTCGCACCGACCACTTCTCTTCGCCCAAGCAACAAATGCTTCCCCATCCTGGTGAATGATCCATCTTTACTACTTTATATTCCTTCAATCTTTTGGCTCCGATGTCATGTGTAAAGCTAGTCACTGCCAATGTTTTTGATGTTTTTTCCATTTGATTTCTGATGCGGCAACCTTTTGTCCTGAAGTTTTGTGCGGTGCAGGCGGGTCTGAAAAATGTGAAGAACATGAATTGGTGTAAGTTTATTGCCGACTTCCTGCACGATGCATTCTCAAGCAAGATGTACCAAAAGGGTTGTCGACTGCATTTGATGGTATTTTTTTACCAGTTCTTTCTGTGAACACTCTTTTTTAACACACTTTTATTCATGCATGGCAACCTGATCATAACAAGATGGCAACTGCCATAATGACAATATGCCAACTGCCATCATATTAGTATGGCAACTGTTATCACACTATGATGGCAACTGCCATCATGGCAATATGTCAACTGCCATCACACTATGATGGCAACTAGCACATACAGAAGGCAGCTTCTTCTTTTTTTCTACTCTTTTCATGCACATCAACTTGATTATCATGGGAACATAGATTATCCTATTTCTTTTACTACAAACTACCCATGATGGCAAATGATATTTCTTTCTTTGTAAAATTATTTTAAATCAGCTCATGTACGTCGACTGTCTTGATCTGTCCATCGTGGATTTCACTGGGACAGGAGGCCCGCCGCCTACGCACAAGTTTGCTGTTTCTGCGTGGACTATCAACGCTGTCAAGGATGTGCTTGCCGCAGACAGGGTAACTGATACCAAATATGGAAAACTGCAGGTTAGTTCTGGTTTCTCTCTCCACAAGGCATGCTTTACAAATTTGACATGAGGCAACCGCCCGTGGTTCATAAGGGATGACTACCTTTTGTTATCCATGGCTGTCTGCGTATTGTATCCATGTTTCACTCCACATGTGAACTCTTTCATTCGTGCTGAAACTTACCTTCTCTCTCTTACATCCTTGCTATTTTTTTTGTTTTTTCTAGCTGATGGCCAAGCATGCTATAGACTACAGCGTGTTTGGGGGGCCTCAAAACTTTGGAAAGTGGATGGACGTGCACTCAGCTCCGTCTTGTCCTACTGAGGTAATCAAAATATCTACATCTATGGTTTGCCGTGGATTATTTTTTGATGTCGCGCAAGTGACTGCAATATGGGTGGTTATTGATGCCTCTTGTTTCGTGCACAGGCGAGGGCACCTGTTGAGCATCTAATTGGGCAGTTTGCATCCGGAATGACCGGCTTGCTCGGGAAGTTGGTTGAGGGGTGGACGTCCCTCAGTGGCTCTGACAGCGATGCGGTTGCGAGGCAGTTCACTTCTTTTGTCCCAGAACGTACACATCGGCCAACCGGTTGCCGTGGCCGGTATGACTACAACAGTTCCCAAGAGCCCGGTGACACATAAGATAAACTAGATGTAGACGTTGGCCTCAGCAAGGATGATGAGGATGACATGGAGAATGTGCAACAGGACACCGATGATGATGAACATGCTGAAGTTCGCGCAGGTGGTAACAAGGGCAAGGATGCAACAGATGTCCCCCCACCGGAGAAAGTCAAAGAACATACGGCTGCGAGAGGCGAGGGGTGTTGCCATCAAGGAGGGGGAGGGCTCTAGAGGATTTTGGGCAGGGTTCTCCTAGCAAGAGGTTTAGGACCGATCCCGTAGCTGCCAGGAGGAGGTTCGACTTTAATTTTAGTTTTTTGCTTTGTCTATTTTCTTGGAACAGACTCATCCTTTTTTTGCACTTGTTTTTGTCAAGTGCGGCAACGAGTTTGCTGTCTGACAATTGTCACCTTTTTTCCCTCCATCTCATACGTGCAGCGAGCCGACAACTGGTGGACGAGCAGTTACGAAGAAACAGACGCCAACGCCAACCCGTGTTTCTGCTCGGTTGAACAAAGGTGCCCCCATTGCCGGTGACACCCCTTCCACCAGGTCATCTCCTCGTACGACCATGACCAACACCGGGGATCCTGTCGTGTTGCTAGACCTGAGGAAGCAGTAGGTTTTTCCATGTGCTTTCATTGACATAGTGCTATTTTTTCTTGATTTTCCAATGCATCTGTTCAGCTTGTCACATGGTCTTCTGTCATCGTCCCCCACGTGGCAGCTGCTATTTTCCAAATGATTTATTCCTTCCTTTTTAAGTGTATGTCAACTCCTATTTGGTTTTTACATGGCAACTGGCATCTAGGCCAAATGGCAACTCTTACTGTACCTAATGGCAACTGCCATATTTATCGTTGGCTTGTGTGCTCATCCCACACCTAGGTTTGAAATTGCATTCATGGCGGATCATACATTTTTATCATTCTTCAAGTTGGCTAATATGGCAACTACTGTTGGATTTTGTATGGCAACTGCCAACTATGTCACACGGCAACTCATGTTCCCCTTACATGGCAACTACCAGCTTTTTCACTTGTTTTTCATTTTTCTTAAGATTTCTACCATGGCAAATATATTTTGTTCATTTTTTAATACCTTTTTCATGTGCTTTCTTTTTTTGCAGGGTGAAGAAGACTACTACGCGTGGGGCCAAGCATATCATTAAGGACCCACTCGAACGCCTGCATTCAAAGTTGTTAACAGGGGGCAACTCAGATGTTCATGAGGCTCCAGGCGACAATACTGCTGCTACACCGTCAAATGCTCCCACTAACTCTGATGCAAGTGGCCGACCATCCCCGCCGGCTGCAGATGTGCAGGCTAGAACAACAGGCATCCGTACATCGGGGAGTGACGAGTCGGTATCTGCCAGGACAGCTGAAATATTGCCAACTCTTCTGGCAATGAAGGATGCTGCTGTGAGCCATGCCACCCCATCAGCAAGCGTTGAAGTGGACGCTCCCGAGACCAACCTAAGCAAGGAAGATTCCCGCTCATCTGACACTGATTCCAAGTGTGTGCGTGGTGGCACTCCTGTGTCCACGACAGAAGCGGCTGAGGTGGCAGTTCACAATGATATGCCATCTACAGGTGAGAGTCTTGGCACAATAGCTCCAGCTCTTGTCGGTGCAGATACTGCTAAGGCGACCATTTCGCGTGCTGGTCTTCCACCTAGGCGTCATAGCCCCGCAAGCAATCAACATACATACCCAACGCACCGCCTGTTGCTAGGAGCAGCAGAGACGAGTCTGGTTATGTCCCTGTGTCCACACTGTTTCCCCCACCTGCCACAAGCAATGCGATGGAGAAACCGGAAGAG
This sequence comes from Triticum aestivum, assembly GCF_018294505.1. NCBI lineage: Eukaryota > Viridiplantae > Streptophyta > Magnoliopsida > Poales > Poaceae > Triticum > Triticum aestivum. The sequence continues at coordinate 335,346,026 of NC_057804.1, read as the reverse complement.
CGGAGCACAACTAATGTAGGTGTCAAGCCGGGCACGAGTGACGCAGGTGAACGTCCGGAGTAGAGTGCGCATTTATCCGCAGTGGAAATCCCCAGCTTAAATCTGCGCACTTCCAAGCTCCCAGTCAATGTGGGTGTCCCATACAGCCCAAACAAGAAGATTGTCAAGAAAGCTGCGGCTGATACCGCTGACAATACGCCCCTCCCTACAAATAAGCCCGATCATTCTGTAGCGGCCGATTCGGATATGTTTGTTGATCTTTCACCCTTGGATTCCGCCCCGCAAGTTGTTCGTGGTCCGGCCAGTAGGCATGAGAGGCACCCAATGGACTTCACCCCACCGAGCTTCAGTCTTGGCATCAGTCAAGATGAACCAGTGGTGCCAGATCCTATGCCAGTTGCATTTGCTTTCCCGGGAGGCATGCCCGCAATGATGGCGCAGCCAATGGTCGAGGGCAGGAAGGCTGTCAAGTTCGCAGAGCCGATAGTTCAAGGTACATTTATCATGTGCTTATATCATTTTCTTGTATACATCTTTGTAGTTTGACCTTTGTTGCAATTGTATTTTTTTGGGGGTCCTCACTTATGATGGGCAACTGATATGTGATGACATGGCAACTGGATTTGATGCACCATGTCACCTACATTATTTTTGCTGCCATGCTGCATTTCACATTTTGAGCAACCACATGGCAACTGAAGTTGATTCAACATGGCAACTGTAGTTGCTGTCACATGGCAAATACAGTGCATTACACATGGCAACTGGAGTTGCTGCACTATGTCACCTGTACTTTTTTGTTTCCATGCTGCATTTTTTCCACTCGGCAAGCACATGGCAAGTGTAGTTAGCACAACATGGCAACTGTAGTTGCTGTGATATGGCAACTACAGTCCAACTAGATGGCAACTACAGTGCAACTACATGGCAACTGCAGTTGCCACAACATGGCCACTGTAGTTGCACCACACATGGCAACTCCCCACTTTTTTGTACATACATCTCACATCATGCACCCTATCTTCTCACAATGCATCTATTTTTGATTTCTAGGTATCATAATCCACTTTTTTGATCCTTGCAGCCACCCCTGAGGAGATTTCACCGTCACTTGATGAAGCTTACCGCAGGATCGAGGAGGCAGCATTGCAGAGGAGGTCCTCACGAGGGCAAGGGCAATCAAGTTCCAACGTGCCTGCAGATACGGTATCTGAGGATACCATCAGGAGTGCCACCCCTGGTTCTGTGAGGCAGCAGAGGGTAGTTCACCCACCTCCCGCGGAAGACTACGAGCCCGAATTCAGGGCCACTAAGGAACAGACCCAGCTGTACGATATTGTCAAGCGTTTTGGAAATGCGAGGTCCAGCAGCAAGCACATGAAGGAGCTGAAAGCGTAAATGGCCATACCCCCATAATCTCTCATTTTGCTTTGTTCCTTTTTTACCATTCATCTTCTTTTGTACTTTCTATACATGATCCGCTTATGTTTTAGTTCTTTCATTTTTTTACTTGGTAGGCATGATTCTTTCATGTTATATCGTTTTCATACAGCTCATGTTTGGACAGAACCAAGGTCATTCAATGCGAAGCGACGTACGTCGACCTGGGTGATCTTGCCGAGTCCGTGAGGCCAAACGGTAAAATGTCAACGAATGTAGTTGCATGCGGGATTGACTACATCAACAATCATATGGATGTGTGTGCCGACAAAACAATCATGCATTATAGTGTGACCTGCAAAATATGGGATTGTGACTTCCACCACAAAATCCCGAGGAAGAATTTTGCACAACACGGTGAATTCAAGCTCACAATGAAGAAATATGTGAGTATTCCTTCCCTGTTTGCACTTTTTTTTACATGGTATGGTTTTTTGCCATCTTCTGCACTCTTTTTATGTGGCAATAGCTGCCGTGCAACCTGACTTTTTGATTTTTTTCATCTCGTGCAAACTATGTGGCAACTTCATAGAAAAATACACGGCAAATTTTGTTCATACATGGATGGCAACTTTCTTTCAACTACCCCCACCCATAACCAAATATTCTACGTGATTCTACCTTTTTTTCCCTCTGCGGTTCTTCATGTGAACTCTGCTTCTCATTTCCCTCACTTTTAAATGCAGGTCATGTTCCCCATGTTTCAGGAGCTTGCACCACATGACCAACACGACAAGTGTGGTCACCACTATGCGATCTGTCTTGACCTGAAGAACCAACGTTTTGAGGTGCTTGATTCAATTCGTTCGGCAGCTGATGCAGACCTTACTACGCATGCTGAATTCTTCATCAACAACCTTAAATAGACATCGAACCGTCACTACGAACACTCAAAGGTCCAGATCAGACATTTTCCGGTTGAGTACGTGGCGACTACGAAGCAAGGGAACACGTAATTTCCTACCCCCCTCCTTCATGTGCCATTTTACATCAATCCAACCCCTCTTTTGTTGTTACATCTGAATTGAAGTCTATCACTGCTATGTCTGCCCTTTTTTGCGAGTTCACCTGACTCTTTTTCGTGTGCAGGACGGACTGTGGCTTTCACACGTTGGAATACTTTGCAAAGTGGGAAGGTAGACTTGTCCCCGCTGTCACAGCGGCAACAGTCGTTGAGCTCCGGAAAATCTACACATGAAACTGGTTGACGAATGAAGATTTCAACAAGTGGTCCAGAGCACGCGAGTTTGTGGAGGAAGCTGTCAAGAAAGTCATCAAGAGGTACAAGTGATCACGCGGCGATACACACCGGACGCATACCTTACACTCTATTGCTGAGGAATGTAAGGTACTATCTCTTTTGTTCTCGTCAAAAACTATGTTCTTGAGCTATGTTATGACTGCAACCCCGCGTAGCCTACTATGTAGTGGTGGTGTGTGAGCGACATTTGAATAGTTTCTGTAATATATGTGTGGATGTGAACCTACTTAGGCGTGGCAGCGGATATGTTTTTATGTTTATCATTATTACTATGGTTTCATCGTTTGTAGCACCCGTTTTGCTGTTTCGAATGCGTCACGATGTTTTAAAACATGGCAAATGTAGTTCATCAGACATAGTTAGTGAAAGTCATCGTCGTTGTTCATTTGGACGTTTTGCTTCTTCTTTTTCATCACTAACTTCACCGGCTAGCATGGTAGGTTGATCATGTAGCCACAACCTTTGCTGCGGTTTATGCACGTTACACTTTTTCCAACTTGTTTCCCATACATTGCACACAACACAATATGTGTCACTAAACCGCGTCGAATTGTTATGGAAATATATGTGATGCAGAGTCATTACACATACCATGGCATATTTTCAGTACAACTAACATGGCAGATCCAGTACAAATAACATGGCAGATCCAATTAACATGGCAGATCCAGCATAACTAACATGGGCAGATCCAGTACAACTAACATGGCAGATCCAGTGCAACTAGCATGACATATTTTTAGTATAAAATAGCATGGCATATTTTTAGTATAAAATAGCATGGCAGATTAACTACACATAGCATGACAGATTAAGTACCCATAACATGGCAACTACATTTATCCATTCAATGCATTTTCCTTCAACTTCTGAATCCCCTCAAGAGTCATTATCCCAAATTAATTTTTTTACAACATCTAGGGTACAAAACAAAATGTCCACAAGGACCATGTCACGGTTCCCCAACTTTTTCTTATGGATTGCCCGTCCCTTTCTTCATTTTCTTGTGTTTTGCTTGAATCTCCAATCCTGATTTGTACCTTATCTCTCTTGGATGACCCTTTGTGATGGAACGGGGTGGGTTCCTGACCTGGGTTTGTGTGCTTGCTGTTCCAGATCCTATCTCAGAGTTTTTAGATGATGGCCCCGTGGATGAAGGCACACTTGATGTGCGAGGAAACCGGTGTAAGGCTTCCTCAGCTTTCCTCTTCTTGATCTCATCAAGCTCTCTTTTCAGGGCCTTCCTGTGTTTTTCTGCGACTCTCACTGTCTCATTACTCTTGCACGCTTCATCAATTAGCTCAGCATAGTTCTTTGTCAGCACAACGTGCCTCACGGCTTCCATGGTTGCCTCAGGTCTCTCGTCATGCACAGCCAGAACTGCGTTTGTTGTCTGTGGCGCAAACGCGTCATTAGCGTCCCAAGTCCATCACCGCCTTATGAAATGGCGGGGCATCCGTGTCACAAGGTTCATGTCCATTACTTTTAGTATGTGACAGCACACAATGCCGTCCTATTCAAACTTGCAGCATTGGCAGTAGTATTCGCCTTGTCCGATCGAGGCTTTCACGAAGTAGTTCGTTCCTTTGCCGGGTCTTCAGGTTCTGAATCCGACATGCCCAAAATAGAACACACCTTGAACGTATGTTCGTCCACCTGGAAAGCCGTGAACATGCTGGCACGCTTTATTTCTTCCTGGAATCTGCAAGTTTTGTGTGTTTTCTGTTAAACTATCGTGCGATCTTTTTTTGTAGCACCTTATGTTGTCATGGAAAATAGAAATACATTTTTGTTTGAACATGACAAACATAGTACACTGAACATGGAAAACATAGTACACTGAACATGGCAAACATAGTATATTAGACATGGCAACTGTAGTATATTAGACATGGCAACTGTAGTACATTAGACATGGCAACTGTAGTACACTAGACATGGCAACCGTAGTACACTAGACATGGCAACTATAGTACATTTTCAACTGGCCATCGTCATTTCCACACCAACATTCCCAATGGAAGCACCTTGCATAAAACATGGCAACTGCATTTTATTGAACATGGCATCTACAGTTTAGTAAACATGGAAAATGCATTTTTCAACAAACATGGTAGTTGCATTTTTAGTAAACATGGCAATTGCATTTCAGCATATGTGTCGAGAATATAACATTTTTCAGTTGACATTGGCATTTGCATACCAACATGCCCCAATGGAAGTATAGTGCATTAAAAATGGAAACTGCACTTCATTGAACATGGAAAATGCATCTGAACAAGCATGGCAAACAAAATTTTCAATGAACATGGCAACTGCAGCTGAGTAAGCATGGCAAACAGTATTTCATTAAACATGGCAACTGCATTTCACTCTATAAGGCACCTACTGCCTTAGTGCTTTTTGTGCAAATAAGACTATAACACAACTGACTTACTTGTTAAAGATCTTGTTTGTGTATATCTTGCTCATTTGCCTCTCCATTGGTAAATAAGTTAGCAATTTCGGCTGCTTTAGCGCGGTGGTAGCTTCTTGCTGTAGCTCAGATCCCAGAACTTTTTGTTGCAAAGCTGTGTACTGCTTGGCAAACTATAGTAATGAGTTGCCAGGGCTCACGTACCGCTTCAAAACAGCGTTGAACCCCTCCCTGTGCTGCGTAGTCTGCAGAAAGGGGAAGAAGCACTGCATGAAGTAGGCCGGCACCTAGTACATTCGCTTCTCCCATAGGTTAGCAAGCGTCTCATTGTCTTGGACTTGATATGTTTCAATCATGGCCATCCAGCTCCATTCAAACTCCTCCACCGTCAAGCTGTGGTCCACGCACAACTCGAATGCCTTGTGCAGCTCTGGACGGTCAGCAAAGAAAGGTCCTAGCGTCTCCTCAGCCTTCTTTATAATGTGCCACCTGCAGTGCCTGTGCACTGCCAACGGAAATACCTCCTCTATGCCTGCACGCATGCTGAAATCCTGGTCTGTTATTATGTTCATCGGAGCAAGTCCATCCATGCACTCCAAGAAGGTCTTGAACAGCCAAACGTACCCATCCTGTCTTTGTTCCGAACGAGCCCGCAGCCGAACTGCAACGACTGATTGTGGTTATTTATTCCTATGAACGGAGCGTATGGCATCTTGTACATATTAGTCAGATACGTCGCGTCGAATGAAATGCAATCTCGGAAATGTTTGTAGGCTCTCCTTGCAGCACCATCCACCCAATACATGTTCCTGACACGGTCCTCATCGTCCAACCTTATCCTGTAGAAGAAATCTGGATCTTCCTTCGCTTTCTCATCGAAGTAGGCCATTGTGGCCTCTATGTCAGCCAGCTTGCTCTCTCTATGGTACTTGGCCTATAGGTTTGTGATGTCAGCTGGTATGTACGGCATGCTACTCAGTTTCCCCTTTTTGTTGTGGATGAGTGATAGTATCTGGACCATTCTTGATGGACCGACATTACAATCATGTAGCAGCTTTACGAATTGCCTTTGGACTGGGGTGAACCCTCCGTGGGCGGTCAGAAATTTGACCAGATCGAACTTCTTTATGAGTTTGTGGTTGTGCTCGTCAAAATATTCAGTGACCACATACTGTGTTCCATCTACGTTTAGCTTACACCAGACAGGGCAACCCATCTTGAGAATGATCCCTCTCTTTCGTTCTGGAACGACAGGTGCAACACCTTTCCCTTTCTTATTCCTTCGTGCCTTGTGGCACCTCATCTCACCTCTGCTGTACTCGTTAGTTTTCTTAATTTTCCTATGGTATTTGGTGTTGACGGCAAACCCATGGAACTTTGCATATTTCTGGTAGAATTCCTTTGCTTCTGCAAACGATTCAAATCTCTGCCCAACGTACAGTGGCTGAGGTACCATGATATCTGGTTGCCCATCACCTTCATCCCCTTGTGCCTCATCATCAGTTTCATCATTCACTTCAGTATCGGTGGCAGTTTCATCGACTTGAGTGTTGCCAGTGCTTGCGTTCAAAGGGGTTGCTGTGGGAATTGCTGGAATGATTGCCATTTCCGACACTGACTCGACATTATTTGCGGCATGATTGTCTGCTGGCTAGGGGAACACATCTTCTGTGCGCTCAGAGCTCCCCGCAGTAGATGTGCCCGTGCCGCTGTTAACTGTAGTTGTAGGCCCTGTAATTGAAATAACAGGTACGAGAGTAAGATTTTTTTGATTGAATAACATGTTTATCGCAACGGATGACATCAACGTCGAGTGATTTGGCATGACATCATTTGAACAACAAGATGTCAGTTTGCGCGTGGACATGGGTGGCAAATGTAGCTGTCCAGTCATGGCAGCTACAGTTCAACAAACATGGCAACTATTGTTTGCCAATGCACGACAACAAGCTTCTTTTTTTAGTACAAAAAATTGGGTTCTATATGCATGGCAGCCGCAGTCCCGCATACATGGCAAATACTGCTACCAACAAATGGCAACCACTGTGTTCTAGCAACAAAACTACTGCATTGTAAGATTGATCTCACTAGGCAAAATGCGTTCAACCATTAGTGATGCACACATGCTTTTAGCAGTTAGCAAATTTTCAAAGACAATACATGACTCATTTGCATGCAACCACTTGTCAGCATTTTATGCTTGGTTTTTGTCCACCATCACTGCTTCAATTCTTTTTTTTCGGCACGTGCTTTTTTTTGCCACAAAAACAAATGTAGTGCTGTTTTGTGGTTCAATTTTTTTCCTTACCTTGTTGTGCTGCATGTGACCATCTTGTGTGGTCTGTGGCACCAAAATGACGTGCTCCACCTGCAATTTATAAAGCTTGCCACGCGACATTTGCCGGGTTACCACCACCGTAATAACCTGTAAGCATAGTAGTAGTTGGGTCAATTCATGGCAAATGCAGTTTGTGCTAGCACGGCAACTGCAGTTTTCCTGGCATGGCAACTGTAGTTCCACTGGTATGGCAACTGCAGTTGTTCCTCCATGGCAACTGCAATTGCCCCTGATGTGGCAACTACATTTGTCCTGGCATGGCAACTGTAGTTGCACTAGCATGGCAACTGCAGTTGTTCCTCCATGGCAAATGCAGCTGTCTAGGGATGGCAACACCAGTTGTCCATGGATGACAACTGCAGTTATTTATCCATGGCAATTGTAGATGTCCAGTCATGGCAATTGCAGTTGACAACTATGCTCCTTCTGAGCATCCGCAACTTCATTTTTTTATGGACTCACCTGTGTATGACGTCGATGGCAGGTACATGGGTGCTGCCTGATGCCACGTGCTGCATGAAGGCGCTGCATTTTCACCCGTGATAACTCATGAGTCCTTTTGACATTTTTTGCATGTTCATTTTTCATGTCCAGACCAGTATGTGCTCTTTTTTTGTATGCATTACCTTGATTAGCCATATTAGCTAGTTGAAGTTGGCTGCCCGTACATTTGTCAGTGTTAGCGCCTTGTGACTGAACTTGCCACGGGGGCCCCCTAAGAGTGTTTTGGTCATAAGAACCTGCGAAAAAATGACAGTGCATGGCATAAGTAGAATGTCATCTTCATCGTTACGAAGATGGCAACTGTTCTCTTCTTTTTGTTATCATGCATCATACCAATGCCTGCATACTGTTCTAGTAGTGGCAGCAACGGCCCTGCAGAGATGAGTTGACTGTACTCTGCTGCATCCCAAGGGGGCGTTTCTGGCCTTTGAGAACCCCAAGTATCAGCGCCATCTTCGTGATTCATTCTTTCCGTGTCTCGCTTCTTTCCAATGTGTTATCAATCACTGCATGAACAAGAACGCATCAACAATCCAGAAGAATTGTATTCTTCTGCTGCTTGCACATAGAAGATAGGGATGGCAATCAACATGCCAACTAGGTGGCAGTTACTGACAACGAAAGGTGGCAACTATGGTTATACACAAGTGGCAATTAATTTTTCCCACCCCCTTTATTCCAGAGTTGTCCTTCCTCTCCTTTTTTTAGGGATTCCTACTCATCCATTTTCATACCCAACTACTTGTGTCAATCAAACTAGGAACTTAAGTTAATCTCAAAACGTAGTACATGGCAGATCTGGTGTATTCTGCCTGGCAATTTGCGAAGATGCACTGAACCATGCAGTGTTTTACCCCTATAGCATGGATCCAGTACAAGATCGGGGAGATTTTTAGCCTGAAGGATGAGAAGGATGAGATGTGGAGATTTTCACCTGATTTTAGCTGATCGTCTCTGGAGGGCTGGGTTGGAGTGGGGGCCTGGGGGTGGGGAGGGTTGGGGTGTGGTTTGCGGTGGGAGTGCCCTACGAATCTGCTCTGGTTGCCATGGCAACTAGAGAAGGCCGGTGACGGAGGTAGGGGTTCGAGAGGTGGGGGACGATGGCGGCAGTCGAGAGAGGCGATCGATCGGAGGTCGGGAACGGCTTGGTCATGCGGGCAGCGGGTCGTGTGGCCCGGACGGGGTAGTGCGGGCGGGGTTGCCACACACCGGATGTGCGGGCTGTGCAATTGCACGCCCGGACGCGGTCGTGCGGGCGCGTTCATTTTCATGCCACACGAGGCGTGTGGGCGGGTTCGTATCCATGCCACACGTGTGGCAGTTATCGCGACCCTTTAGTTTTGTCTGCCTCTGCGTGTGGACAATATATTTTCAAAATAAATATAGCGTAAATATTGATCATTCCCTCCTATTCCAGTCAGTTTGCTAGGTTCTCCTGCTATTTGCTTCGTTTTTTCCCCTTCTGTTTATAGGAAATTGGTTCTGGCTTTAATAATTCGGATTTGCTATTTCACATGTATACCCCGTTTGCTAGTTAAACGAAGTAGATGTGAAGTAGTTATCTCACATCTAACTTTCTAACGACATGATTTAGACATCAAGATTCATGTCTTTTGGTCCTTTTCCGTTTGTTCAAAGTGCTTGAGGGCGCCATGCACCTACTCTATCGTTTGTTCGAAGTCTTGATTGATGAGTCGGGACAGGTCAGGAACCGAGCCGATCGGACTCAACGATCGACTCGACGACACTAGCATGTATTTTGTTCGCTTCAGCATTGACCCATTTAAGCACCGATGGATGCCGCGTTGCTTTTATTGTGCTCCTGTGTGTTTGTAGGTGCATGCGCAGGTTGTGGAGCCGGCTTACGACTGTGTTTTCTTTTTTGTTTCTCTTTCTTTTTCCTCCCCCTTTTCTTCTTTTTTCATTTGTGTGTTTCAAATTTGTAAACTTTTTTAATTCATGATTTTTTTTAAATTTATTGATTTTTTTCATCTTTTTTACACTAGTGCAGAGACGTTGATGCGAAGCATCCCACATTCATCCCCATGTACATTCCGACTACTCTCCAAACCCCAAGTGGACTTATGACGAGACCTCAACTATGCGCCATTGGACACAAGGTGAACTCGCTCCTTTACGAATCATCACTTTCCACATGTGAGACATGGCTACCACCTAAAACGTGTGTGCTATGCATGTCCAGCAACCAAGAGGAAGGCCATGGAACAGCTACAAGCATTGGACAAGATGGCGAGGACACCAAGCGCAAGGAACAAGAGGAAGAGCTGCTGGGAAGCTACAACGCTCGGACGTCCGACAGCCTCCGGACGACCGACGATCTCCGGACGTCCGACGCCTGGAGACTCCACCAGCCAGACCAACCACAGCCAAGGCAACCTACAGCGCCAAGACGACCGCCAGACACCGGACGTCCAATGACTCCCAGGGCCACGGACGACCGACGCCACCGGACAACCGAACAACTAGCACCCGAGCCAAAACTACGGACGTCCGACATCTCCGGACGTCCGGACCGTCCTGAAGCTCCGAACGACCGACATCCTCCGGACGTCCGATGCCTGTGTGTTGGCCCGTGTGTGGGGACGACGCCACTTACCCTTTCATTCACCCATGACTATATATACTCCTCCACCTTCTCCTAGTTAGACTTAGCGTTGATCTAGCTCAATTAGAGATAGAGCTTCGCTCATCCATCGGATCTCCTCTTCGTGAGAGACCGCGGCCTCCTCGGAGAAGATCCACTTGGATACAAGACCCCTCTAAGGGAAGATCCCCTCGCGGATTCAAGACCTCCTCACGGAGAAGATCGGTTACCTTTGTATCCTTACCTTTGTTGATTGTGGATCATATGTTACTCTATGTTGTCGGTGATCTAGCACTCGTGTGATCGATTCCTTGTTGGTTGAGTGTTTCTCTCATTCTCCCCGTGTTTTCCCTCTAGTTCTTCCATGTGTTCTTCGTGATTTCCCGTAGGATCCTCTCCAAACGTGAAAGATCGTCACCATAGGGTTCCACCCTACATCAGACGTGCTATACAAACGGTTTTTACCCCTTTTCATGACGGAGTTTTAAACAGTCGTCTTGCATGTGCGTGTGATAGGGGGTCCTTCCCACACGACCCAGAAGCTGTTGCGATAGATCCTTCGGTCACACACGTGAGGCAAAATGAGCTCGTGTGCGATTGGACGTGACATCGGAGACAATTATATAGGCCCAATCATTTCCGTTCGTATGTACATTCAACATAGTGAATATCAGAAAAACATTTCTGTTCGTATGTATATTACACACAATTTTTATGTGAAAACGTTTGTGCAAGGTGGTCTAACGCAAATAGTTCTCTGGCGGAAGTCGTATGTGATTGTTCATTGATCCAACACGCCTACTTTTCAAAAACCATGTAGGTTGTTTGAGTTCATCGCCCACGGTGTTGTCTAAGAAACTGTCTGCAATAGAAAACCCCAATAAGCAGGCTAATTGGCCTATTATTGATAATCCCTTTAGTAATCAAATTGACATTTCTTATAAAACACACTATATATTTCATATCTGTATTACGGTAACCAGGTGATGTAGGGCGGAACCCTAGGGGCCGATCGTTCACGTTTGGAGAGGATCCCTACGAGGAACACGAAGAACACGCGGAAGGAAACGAGGGAAATCACGGGGGAACACAAGAGAAAACACTCAACCAACGAGAATATGATCACACATGTGCTAGATCCAAGAAACACAAAGAGATACACGGTCCAAATCCAACAAAGGACGATACAAGCGGCGGTAGTTCATCTCCGAGAGGAGGTCTTGAATCCACGAGGGATCTTCCCGTAAAGGGGTCTTGAATCCATGGTGGATCTTCTCCGAAGAGGCCACGGTCTCTCACGAGGAGGAGATCCGTATGGATGAGCAAAGCTCTATCTCAAATGAGCTAATCCTTTGCTAACCCTAAAATGTAGGTGGAGGGGGAGTATGTACAGTCTAAGGGGCGAAGGGGTACATGGGCCTCGGCCCAGATGCGTTGCACACAGGCAGGGGAGGCCGGATGTCCGGGCGTCAGGCCGGATGTCCGGGCCTTTGCGAGGTGCCGGATGTCTGGGCTAGCAGGCCGGATGTCCGGGCTGGAGTGGCCGGTCCCGGAGCTTTCTAGATAGGCAGGGTCCGGATGTTTGGGCTGGGGGTCGGATGTCCGGTGGCTCGGGAAGAGCCGGATGTTCGGGCCTTTGGCTGGATGTCCGGGCTGACGGGGTTCAGCTTCGGGTGCATTCTGTGAAGGGCGCCGGATTTCCGGGGTCAGGCCGGATGTCCGGGCTGGGGCCGGATGTCCGAGGCCTGTAGCAGCTGGCTCTTCTTCCTTCTCCTCTTCCATGATTGGCCTTGGTCCTTTGATTCTCCATGGTCATCTTGGTTGTACCTGAGTATAGGCAAGGTCCATGCATGAGGTAGTAGGCATGTCTCACATGTGGAAAGTGACGGTTCGAAGAGGAGTGAATTCACCTTGTGTCCAATGGCATATGTTTGAGGTCTCGTCATATGTCCTCTTGGGGCTTGGAGAGTAGTCGGAGTGTATATGGGGATGAACGTGGGATGCTCCGCATCATCTCCCCCCCTTGGGAAAGATCCGACCTCGAATCGTGATCCTCATCACCATGGAAACGGTTGTCATGGACGAACTTGTAGTTGGACGGAGTTGAAGGCATGACGCAATCCAAGTACTCCAAGGTGTCTCCGGTATGTGGTACATGCAAAATGAGCAAACACAAGCGACACTCGAAAATACAATGGTTAGCGCACACAAAATGTCCATCATGTAAGAATGAGTCTGTGCGGCAAGATAGTGCGTGGCAAGGCACAAGATGCTTATACAAAAGATGTAGAATGATATGTAAAGCATCCATGTGATCAAATTCATTTGTCGCATGCACAAAGGTGTGGTGAATGTGATTAATGCGACCATTTTGCAAAATGATGTCATAATGGGATGGTTTATCAAGAGCATGAACATGATAATTGGTGCTCAATGTGATTATGTTGTCATGCAATTGATGATGAGCAATATGATCATGATGTATGAATATGCCATCAAGGAAGATCACAACAAATTTGCTAAGGAAATGCACAAGCTCATATATCATGGATGACATGGGAATACAAGATGCAACACGGCAATCATAATGTGAGTCAATCCATGCATGGGGTGCAAATTTGCGGTGAGTATGATATGTCCATCGAGCATGACATCTGGGAGCACAATCAACAAATATGGAGGTGTTGGTGTACCAGTGCTCGGTGTCGTGGCATGAGTGGAAGTCCGAAGGTGCATCCAGTAAGTCCGAGCGCTCCTCAATTTAAAGGTCCATAGAGCCAATCTCCAATGTCGCTCCTCCGTCCGCGACATGTATCATGTAGACAACAAGAAGGAAACAACAATGAAAGAGTGGCCCATCCAATATGCAAACTTGAGGATGGCTCAAAGGGAAGGAGTTCACCTTTAGGAGATTCTCGCAAATGTTGGTGTTGCACATCGTGTATGCCTTCACATGACCAAGTTGTCGCATAACGGCACCACCCTGTGAATCCTCCAAAATGAAAGAACATGACAAACACTCGGAAAAACAAATGAGGTTAGCGGAAATGCAAAACCTATCATTCATGTGGTAAAATACCCAACAAGTGTATGCATCATGCTCATCATAAGAAAGGACAAGGGAGAATTTCATAGTATGGAGGCATATGATGCGAGAACAACAAAATACAATAGGCTCAAGTAAACAAGCATGCATCACAAGTAAAATGTCAAAGTCTCCAAGATCAAGAAGCATAGTATGGTTGCACTCAATACAAGTGGATATGAAAGAGGCAACTAATGGACACAAGAGACAATGATCAAGATATATCATGTGAGAGGCATGAGCATATATGTCATCAACCCAAGAAAGCAAGTAATAGTGGAACATGGGTGATGCAACATAGCAAGCAATCATAGTGATCAAGTCAAGCAAGCTAGTAGTGCGAAGATGCAACATACTAGGAGGAATCATGGCAATCATGTCATTGGTGCAAATAATGTGCATGAATAATTCACATGACATAGCACCAGCATGAAAGCAAGATATGAGAAAAAATATCATCAATGTATTGGCGAGAGGCCATATGTAAGTAGCAATGGGGCATCATGACTCTCCCAACACAACAAGCATCAATAGCATGGGGCGCATGATAAACATGGCAAAAGCAACAAGGATCTCCACCAAGCATGCAAATACACATAGAAGTAGCATAATGGTGAATCATGGGTAGATGCAAGTAAGGGTCACAATTGCATGGGAAAATCATGTAAAGAGGCATAACATGCAAAGTGAACACGATAGTATGGGCATAAGGTGACAAGTGGTAAATAGCCCATAGCCGTGTGAGAGCCAAGTAGAAGAGATGCGCGTAGTCCTCGCGCGAAGGGAACAGTGGTAAGGATAGTCCACGGGATCCCAAGCTGTCGTTGCTCTCAAGAGCTTGTTTCGTCAACTCATGGGATTGTGACATTGACGAGTGTTCATAAGTACCTACACAAACAAAGGCAAAGGAAAAATTGTGTGTGTGTGTGGTAGATGTACACATCATCCATCATGATGCACACGTGCATGTGTCGGTTAGCACAAAATATCCAATGCTCAAATAAATGAGATGCGTGATATAGAAACATCTCATCCATCATGAGAGGTTTGTTATTATGTATAGCATAATGGAGACTCAAATTGTGTAATGCATCACGAGCAATATCTAGAGCATTGTTATTCATGGAATGCATATGGTGTACACTATCATGGGAATCATGCAAAGTATGGAATGCATCAAAATCTCCTAATATGTATGAGGAAACTATGGGGTTCTCCTGATGAGCATTAGTAGAAGCATCACATGGAGAATATTGACAACATCCAAAACAAAGCATGTTTGGTTCTATGTGATCATGGCATGACATAGTAGATAAATTGTGCAAATCATGTAAAGGAAGCATGTCAATATCATCACATGAAAAAACAAAAGCCAATGACCATCATCTCATCATCTATGCCATAAGTGCATATGGGATTTATTTTAATGGGGCATGCATAGTTACTATGTTGAGATTGAAATGATGCAACATGGGAGATCTCACTCATAGCATATGACAAGTTTAATGGATTGTCAAACATGATGTGACCAAAAGAATTTTCACATGATATCCTATGGAGCATAACATCACAACTAGGCAACTCAACATGCTCATAATCATATTCATCATAAATAGGCAAGTCAAGGCATGAAGAAGTCTCACTAGCATGAAGGATGGGAATAGGTGGGTCAACATCATGGGAGCAATCGATGTCAAGAGAGTCCACTAGTGGGACAAGAGAAGCGCCATCACCTATGTTACCTTTGGAGCATCGCTCATGTGTTGTAGGTGAGGTGTCGAAGATCCACTCGTTGTCATCTTCATCTTGATGCAACCATGTGGGGGGTGTATCATCGTCCACCATGGCCATCGTCGTCTCCATTGGAGGGATGGACTCGTCGAGAACAGGCATGTCGTCATGTAGGAGACGTAGTACCAAAGAAGAAAACACACTAGGAGTAGAGGTTAAGTCATTAGAAATCATAGTGGCCTCACATGCCCTCTCAACTATCTCACTCTCTAAGTGTTGTGGCTCACTCACTCCCTCAAAGATGCTCTCACTCATATTGTTGGTGGAGTCACTCAAATGGTGCTCAACCTCACATAGGATGTGTGGCATGCTCTCATGTGTGGGGCTAGTTGTGGTCACACTCATCCTCTCATAGGAAATGCTCTCAATGTCACGTATGGTGGAGTCACTCATGTCACTCATGGGGTAGTGGCTCTCCTCACATGGCACTTGGGGCATCTCGACATATGTGGGTGTCAGAGAGATGTAGGTGCAAATGTCTCCATGCTCAACTCCTATCACCGTGGTCGAAGGGGATGGCCCTTGCTCGACCTTCTTGTCACCGTCTTGGTGTTGGAGGTCCATATGATGTGGCACCTCATAGCTCGTCTCCATGACCGAAGGGAAATTCCCATGCTTGGCCATCTTCCTTTAGGGGCTTCCGAAGATGGAAGTGTTGCCCTCGCCCGTAGGTAGTCGCCTTGGACTTGATGAAGTCAATTTAGGTGTACCCGTGGGAAGTAGGCGAAGATACCGTACGTCCAAAGGCGAAGATGCCTTGATAGCACTTGGCGAAGATGCCAAAGTGGTTGTTGTAGCCGTAGCACCGTCTTGGTGGTGGTCATCTCGCGGTCTTCTCTTTTGCTCATGAAGCTTCGACTTGGCGTGAAGTAGGGCTTGTTGGGACTTGTGCATTTGCGCTTGTGGAGCATCTTCATGATGATGATGTTGTTGTCGTGCTTGAGCTCCTTGGCGTTCGTCGTCGTCGTGCACATGATGCTTGGAGGTGAATTTCCCTTCATGACGATGTGGATCACGAACGTGATGGTGGTCGCCATGTAGATGTTGACTTGGACGACTTGCACTTGCATCTTGTTTGCACTCTGAAGATGATCGACTTGGTCGCCGCCGCCTTGAAGATGACGAAGGGGAAGTAGACTTGATCAAGGCCCGAATCTCCTCCATCCTTGCATCTTGATCCTCTTTATGTGCGGACAACTTCTTGTCGATGTAGTCCCTTTTCCTTGCTTCGGAGTGACGAATGTCGATGGAGATGTTCTCAATGCGCTCTCGCAATCTTGATTGTGCGCCTTGCATTTGTTGTTGTAGATCGAAGATTGACGCTTTGGTGATGTAGTTGTTCACGCCGTCGTTGTTGTTGTAGACCGGGGAGGAATTGCCTTGCCTATCCATCACAAGACTCGAGCAAATATGAGTGGGAGAAAGAGAAGAACTATACCAAATGTACCTTGACCAGTGTTGAAGATGGTTCAATGATCACTCAAATGTGTAACAAGGAAATAGCACAATTGGTACCAATTCTTGTCGGTTCTCACACCTACACAAGTAAAGCTTATGGTGGAGCTCGGTGAGGATAGTGGCACAAAAATTTGATGCAAAAAGTTAGCAAGAGTCAATAATGTTGAAAGAGATTCACAAATTCGCAAGCGAAACAAGTAGACCAATAGCAATATGTGGCACACGGAAACACACACACGGATTTATAAATGGGGTCGTGCAACCAAGGAATGAGCACAAAATGTGGAATCCATGGAAAACGCTCGTGTTGCACAACTCAAGAGAGACGCTAGCACGATTGCTCAATGGGCGGATACGACACTTGTGCACAACCTATAAGATGCAAAATATATGGACTTTTATCCCAAGTATGCTATCTATGTATGGTTCCCGGTGTTTCTCACAAGATGATCCAAGATGATCGGATATGACAATCTTATGTGCAATGTGGTATGATGCTATGGCACTTGCTTACAAGCTTCTTTGCTCTCTTTCCTTTGCTTAAAAGCTTTATTTCTTTTTTTGTATGGCCACTTTTCCACAATGCACAAACCAAGATAGCAATTGTGTATATGCGGGAACAAACTTGTGACACAAGATATGATACCAATATATGCACCACGATGATATGGTATGTATGCTATGGGAAGTATAATCACTAATGTGCATAAGTAACGTTGCCGACAATACTCAAATGGCTAGTCTTGGTAGGCAAGTAACACAAAATGGGCTAGGGGTTAATAATGCAATGGCAAGGGGGATATGCAATGGAGGGGTACCACGATACCAAGATGATATGGAGGTTACCGTCGAGGTTTCTCGTATGTATGCCACGGACGGATGATGGTGAACTGGTCAAAGTCGATGACGACCTCGAGGCGATGATGAGTGTTCTTGATGTAGAAACCAAGATGATGGAGACTCGTCCCTAAGTAGCCGAAACACCTTAGGAAACGGAAAAACCGCGAACTCAAAATCTCAAACGTCAAATGTCAAAATGGTGGTAGCGGAAAGCGGTGGTGGTTTTGCACTTGGCAATGCGGAAGTGAAATGATGGGCTATGCACGTGTCAGAGTTGAAGTTGTCGTCCCTAAGTAGCCTAAACACCTTAGGAGACACAAGCCACAACTCAAACAAGCTCAAACAAAATTGGGTTAAGTTGGGTTGTCGGAAGTGTATGGTGGGCAAGGTTATGCGGGAGTGGTGGTGGTGGTTGATGAAGAAGCAATCGTCCCTAAGTAGCCTAAACACCTTAGGAGACTCAAATCACTACTCAAGCGACCACTAATGCTATATGGATCAAAATGGGTTAGGTTGCGGAAGTCGGTGGTGGTAATGCGGATGATATGGTGGAGGGCCTAGGCAAACTTGCCAAATTTTGGAAAAGTTGATGGAGTCAACTAGTGTTGCAACCTATCTAGATGGATGGGGGATGTCAATAGCTACTCAACGAGCTAAAGAACGCGAAAATCGGAGTCCGGATGTGAAAGTTATGGGCAAAACGGTGAAACACGGGAGCTGAAATGACAGCGGGCGGACATCCGGGGGTTTGGCCGGATGTCCAGGACCTGATGTCCAGAACCTTGCGCGAAAATGCGCTCCAGGAGCCGGATGTTCGGGCTAATGGCCGGATTTCCGGGATGGCCGGATGTCCGGGGGTCGGGCCGGATGTCCGGGCTCCAAATCCGAGGATGAACTCGAGGAACTCGATTTTGGGGCGGAAATTGATGATTTCGGGGGCAAAATTGGAGAGATTTCATGGATGAAAGATGGGGAAACTTGGGGAGATGCTAGATCCACTTGAAACCAAGCAAATCCATGGATCAAAATCAACAAAACATCATCAAACCAACAAATCACAAAAAAAATTGGGGGGCTATTTTTGGTGGGGATTTTTGAATTTAGGACAAAATCAACAAAATTAGGCTAG
This sequence comes from Triticum aestivum, assembly GCF_018294505.1. Classification (NCBI taxonomy): domain Eukaryota; kingdom Viridiplantae; phylum Streptophyta; class Magnoliopsida; order Poales; family Poaceae; genus Triticum; species Triticum aestivum. The sequence goes on along the minus strand of NC_057804.1, from coordinate 335,327,159 downwards.
AAAACAAAGGGTAGGGGCTCCAAAAACGTGATCAACGTGGCTCATGATACCAAGATGATGTAGGGTGGAACCCTAGGGGCCGATCTTTCACGTTTGGAGAGGATCTCTACGAGGAACACGAAGAACGCGCGGATGGAAATGAGGGAAATCACGGGGGAACACAAGAGAAAACACTCAACCAACGAGAATATGATCACACATGTGCTAGATCCAAGAAACACAAAGAGATACACGGTCCAAATCCAACAAAGGACGATACAAGTGGCTGTAGTTCATCTCCGAGAGGAGGTCTTGAATCCACGATGGATCTTCCCGTAAAGGGGTCTTGAATCCATGGTGGATCTTCTTCGAAGAGGTCGCGGTCTCTCACGAGGAGGAGATCCGTATGGATGAGCAAAGCTCTATCTCAAATGAGCTAATCCTTTGCTAACCCAAAAACATAGGTGGAGGGGGAGTATATATAGTTTAAGGGGCGAAGGGGTACATGGGAGGCCGGATGTCCGGGCCTTCGCGAGGTGCCGGATGTCCGGGCTAGCAGGCCGGATGTCCGGGCTGGAGTGGCCGGTCTCGGAGCTCTCTGGACAGGCGGGGTCCGGATGTCCGGGCTGGGGGCCGGATGTTCGGTGGCTCGGGAAGAGCCGGATGTCCGGGCCTCTGGCCGGATGTCCAGGCTGACGGGGTTCAGCTTCGAGTGCGTTATGTGAAGGGCGCCGGATTTCCGGGGTCGGGCCGGATGTCCGGGCTGGGGCCGGATGTCCGGGGCCTGTAGCAGCTGGCTCTTCTTCCTTCTCCTCTTCCATGCTTGGCCTTGGTCCTTTGATTCTCCATGGTCATCTTGGTTGTACCTGAGTATAGTGACGTGACCATCTATGCCAAGACTACTGTCACTCGTCCAAGAAATATTAAAGTTACACCGATGCATGAGAAGTTGACCGTGACAGTTTCAAAAGGGAAAGAAGCTGGTATTTTAGGAGCTTTTTCATATATACAGATTGGTTCTATGATACTTCAGATTCCTCCACTGCAAGATGAAGTTTAACCAAATTTTAGGACTCCACCGAAGAAGCTGTGATCCGATCGGCACAAGAAATACCTAGTTTTATTAGCTTGGTATTATAGTAGAGTCCAAAGGTTGCACAAGTACTAGTTACGTATATGTTTTAAGTCTAGGTTAGTTGGAAGGTGATCAGCGTTGCCGGATTATTAATTAGTCAAATCTTATTTTGTTTGGATAGGAGAGTCCGTTTCAGATTCGCGTACATGGAGTTGGTTGAGAAGTTCCTGCGCGCATGTTATAAAAGCAGGGATACGCCGTGTAAAGAAGGTCAAGTTTTGTTTTAGTTGTGAGTTCAATAAAACTACAGAAAACATCCCATATGGGGGACACCAAATATCTTTGTTGCTGATCCGAGGGTATTTTGTTGTTGCTACGTGTGGAGTCGATCCAATCTACTCGACACAAGTTTTTGATCTTACGGTCTTGCATCTTTGTTCGACTGGAATTTCTTGTTGCTGCTGCTAGTACCATGAAAGATCAGGCCGTCGAACGACTCGCCATCTAGTCGAGTGTTCATCAAGTGGTATTCAGAGCTAAGATTGTTCACAGTACTATGTTGATCAAGATGTCAACCTCGGTCGACAAGGGTGACGAGGTTGCTGCTGATTATGAGGAAATAGTGCGTCCAGTGTATGTGGATGATATTCCTCAAAATACTCGGGATGGTTTTGACCACACATGCAACTACATCAAGCAATGTCATGATGCACTCGGCAAAAGGATAGATGTCCTGATCACTTGGTTTGATGGTTTGGCAGACATCATCAATATGCCGACAGCGACTTCTGCACCACCACGGACTGCTCCGGCTGCTTCACTGCATTATGCACCACCAGCTCGCGATGGACATGCCGGCGTGCATGATCGCCGTCTGGTGGCACACCCTCATGCTGGAGATGATGGTTTCGATGATGGCGTTGACCACGCGGGGTACGCACCACGACCACGACACTATGAGCCTCGTCCCGAAATATCCGTTCGTGGTGGAGTGCATGACCGAGTTGGTCAAGCTGTGCGTATGCCTTTGGATGATGGAATTGGGCGCATAAAAATTTCAATCCCTTCGTTCTCCGGCAAGTGTGAACCAGAAGGCTATTTGGAGTGGGAGATGCGTGTTGATCAAATTTTTGATGCCCATCATTATAGCGAGGAGAAGAAAGTTCAACTTGCTGGAATTGAGTTTACCGGTTACGCGCTAATTTGGTGGAATCAAATTTGTCGTTCAAGACATCGCCCGACAACTTGGCGAGGTATGAAAGAATTCATGAGGCGTCGTTTTGTTCCTGAGCACTATAAAAGAGATATGTACAACAAGTTGCAGCGGCTCTCTCAAGGTAATTGAGTGTTGATGAATATTACAAGGAGATGGAATTGCTTATGATACGTACAGGGACAACGGAGGATCCGGAGGCGACCATGTCACGTTTCTTTAACGGGCTAAATATCGAGGTGCAGGAACGTGTTGAGATGGTGGTCTACTACAACATACAAGATCTTGTGCATCAAGCTGTGCGTGCGGAACAACAGATTAAGCGGCGCCAAGTCAACACAGTTCCCAGTACCACTTTGAACACATGGCGACGCTCCCAGCATCAGAGTGAGGATATCGGTCCTAGCTCGAGGACGGCAACATCAAATCGCCCTCATGGTTCCGTGCAAAAGAATGCTTCAAAATCAGGACCGTCGAGGGTTGATTCTAGTGCACAGTCGACCAATCGTTCCAGTGACATAGAGTGTTTCAAGTGTGGAGGAAGGGGACATATGAAGCGTGAATGTCCTAATGAGAAGAGAGTATTGCTCACAAAAGATGGCTATGCATCCGCGAGTGATGAAGAGGCAGTTTCTGACACTTCTAGTGAAAAATTTGAAGATGCTGAGAAGGTGACTGCTAGTTTTGAAGCTGCTGAATCATATCCGTCCTTAATGGTGCAGCGTGTGCAAGAGGATCACATTGAGGATAAGGGGCAGCGTTGGAATATTTTTCAGACTCATTGCAAGATCAACAACACCAATTGCAAGTTGATCATCGATGGTGGAAGCTACACTAATGCAGTCAGCAAGGACTTGGTGGATGCCTTTGCTTTACCAACCTGGAAGCACCCACAACCACACTGTGTCGAATGGTTATATCAGTCGGGCAAACTAAAAGTTACTCACAAGGTGCGCATCAATTTTTCAGTTGGCAATTATATCGATATAGTTATCTATGATGTTCTGCCAATGGATGCATGCCATTTGTTGTTGGGGAGGCCATGACAATATGATCATCGAGCTACACACGATGGGAGGTCTAACACTTATTCTTTTTGGGACTCTGGAAGGCGACGTATGTTACAGCCGATGTTCGCTAGTGCAATCAAGAACGATGTCTGTAAGATCCCTAAAAGCTATCTTGAAGCCAAGGATGGCTTCATTTCAAGAGGGGCAGGATGATGTGACCAACTATGCCAAGACTACTGTCACTCGTCCAAGAAATATTAAAGTTACACCGATGCATGAGAAGTTGACTGTGACAGTTTCAAAAGGGAAAGAAGCTGGTATTTTAGGAGCTTTTTCATATATGCAGATTGGTTCTATGATACTTCAGATTCCTCCACCGCAAGATGAAGTTTAACCAAATTTTAGGACTCCACCAAAGAAGCTGTGATCCGATCGACATAAGAAATACCTAGTTTTATTAGCTTGGTATTATAGTAGAGTCCAAAGATTGCACAAGTACTAGTTATGTATACGTTTTAAGTCTAGGTTAGTTGGAAGGTGATCAGCGTTGCCGGAGTATTAATTAGTCAAATCTTATTTTGTTTGGATAGGAGAGTTCGTTTCAGATTCGCGTACATGGAGTTGGTTGAGAAGTGCCTGCATGCACGTTATAAAAGTAGGGATACGCCGTGTAAAGAAGGTCAACTTTTGTTTTAGTCGTGAGTTCAATAAAACTACAGAAAACGTCCCATATGGGGGACACCAAATATCTTTGTTGCTGATCCGAGGGGATTTTGTTGTTGATGCATGTGGAGTCGATCCAATCTACTCGACACAAGTTTTTGATCTTACGGCCTTGCATCTTTGTTCGACCGGAATTTCTTGTTGCTGCTGCTAGTACCGTGAAAGATCGGGCCGTCGAACAACTCGCCATCTAGTCGAGTCTTCATCATATAGGCAAGGTCCATGCATGAGGTAGTAGCCATGTCTCACATGTGGAAAGTGACGGTTCGAAGAGGAGTGAATTCACCTTGTGTCCAATGGCGTATGTTTGAGGTCTCGTCATATGTCCTCTTGGGGCTTGGAGAGTAGTCGGAGTGTACATGGGGATGAACATGGGATGCTCCACATCACCAGGGTTTCATAGTTAAATTACATCAGATAGCTTCAACACTCAGTTACGCCATATAAACATATAGCTAACGCCATTACACAACAACACCAAGTTTCACATGCAACATCGAAAACCTTTGTAATGTAGCATCATGCATGGTAAATAGACAAATGAATCTCATCTGTGAAACTGCAGAAGCGGAAGACGAGTATTGAGCCTTCAGTGATGTTTGAATGCCCTTGCAACTTTAGGCCAGTGGCTATGGATAATTGCCCGCCCAATCTTCATTCTCTTGAGGAAGACTTCAATATTGCACCGTGGGTGTTGAATGAATACCTTGCTCGCCCCTTGATCATGCAGGTGGTTTGAGAGGTAATCATCGGTGAACTGCTTTGGAAAGGACTGAAAACAAATATATGCATAAATAGTTGTTCTAAATTTTGAAATGGCACAAGGAAAAAAAACAAGGTAAAAGAGTTAGTACAATCCTATAGTTGACCGATGTCTTTCTTATTGTGAAAACAAAGATCTTGCTGTTATTCATCGCAAATTTCTTTATCCTAACAATCTTTTTGAGTTTCTTGACTTGACTGATATTTATCAACGTCTCATTTCCCCATATGCAAAATGGGTCGAGCAGCGGGTCTAAATGTCTAACAGCAGGACCTACATGTGAAAGACCAAATTGTTAAAAACCTAAATATTAGAATGATTCCTACAATTGCGCAATAATGTGCTATTAGCCAAAGTATCTTGCATGTGCCAACCTCGATGGTAAACCACAATGCCTCCCATTGTTTCCCTGCAGCACATATAAGATAGATCTTGATCAGGTTAATTAAGAGTTGGCATACTATCAGTAGAATATGTTAATGACAAATAAACAAATTGCAGATCTAAGAGATTAACTCGAGACACATGAAAAAGCCAGTCAACCAAACCAAGCATGCTAAACAACTTGGAAAAAGAGCAATTGCATATGTTTCTCGTGTATTTAGTACAAACAAATTTGATTTATTTCTCACATGCATAACAATACAAAAATGTACCCACAACAAATGAACATCAAATTACAGAACTGAAGCAAATAGTTAACTGGAAAGCAGAACAAATGAATCAAACAGTTAACTGAGCACCACACTGCAGAATAGAACATATACTAGAAGATAAGACAATTAACCAAACCAAGATTGCTTGAGAACTACTAGGAAATGTAGAAATTGTTGGACCAAACTATTAACTGAACATTACATTGTAGAAGATCAGATTGCATATTAACATTAAAGAGGACAATTCACTAGAAGGCATGGCGCCGGCCTCGAGAAAACACCACAAACTATATTTTAAAGTATCCAACCACGTGGCGGCATCGACGGTGGCCCGAAGGCGAGGTCGATGCAGGGTAGAACCCTAGGAGGACCTTTTCGCACTTGGAGGAAAAAAAGAGGGAAACCACAAGAACAACAAGAACACAAAGATGAACACAAGAGGCAATCACTCCAACAATTCCCGATTACACATCCACTAGGGTAACAACACAAGATCCACAAGTCACAAACACAATCAAAGGAAAGATACAATGGCAAAGTTCATCCCAAATCCAAAGGAAGAGGGGTCTTGATGGTAGTCTTCTCCCAATGGAGGTCTTGAAATCCTCAAGGATTCTTCCCTATGGGGTCTTGATCCTCAAAGAGGGAAGGTAATGGAGCAAAGCTCACCAAGATCTCATCTAATAATTTGCTAACCCTAAACATGGTCCTAGGTACGGAATATATAGCCTCGGGGCCGAAGGAGAAGAAGGGGAGCCGAAGATGCAATCTCAGCCGGCCATCCTGGGAGGCCCGTGCGCACGGGGTAAGTTGGGCCCGTGTGCATGGGGGTCCTGTGGGCACGGTACAGGCCCGTGCGCACGGGGTGCTTCAGCGCCAGCTTCCTGTGTAGTCCGTGGGCACGGGGTCTCGAGGGCCCGTGCGCACGGGGTCACCTAGGACTTCCTGTATTGTTGCTGTTGCACTCCGTCTTGATTTGTACGGCCTTGGGGTGGTCCTCCTTCTTCTTGGGGATGCTCCAAAGCTCCTTGGTGGTGTTCCTCTTCATACCTAAGGAGGTATAGCATATTTTGGTGAGGTAGTAGACATGTTCCATTTGTGTCCATATGCAAGTCTAGTAGGAAGGAGTTCACCTCGGTTTCCAAAGCACGTGCTCTAGCTCTTGTCATGGGTCCTCGTGGGGTTGGATGTGTCGATGTAGAGTCCATGGGGATGATGGAAGGATGCTCCGCATCATCTCCCCTCCCTTGGGAAAGATACGACCTCGGATGAAAATCTTCATCACCATGGAAAGGCGAGAGATCTTTGACGTTGAAGATGTCGCTCACGTTGTACTTGTCTCGTGGGAGTTCAATCTGGTAGGCGTTGTCGTTGTAGTGCTCTAGCACCTTGAATGGTCCATCGGCTCGAGGTAGTAGTTTGGACTTGCGTTCGTTGAGGAAGCGGTCCTTGCGAAGGTGTAGCCACACGAGATCACCTATGTTGAAGATCATGGGTTGCTTGTTGACGTTGAGCTTGGTTGCTAGTCGATGTACTTGGCGCTCGATGATGTTCCTTGTATCTTCATGCATCTTCTAGATGTAGCTTGCTCATGTGCTCGCATCCATGTTGGTGCGCTCTTGTAGAGGGAGAGGTAGAATGTCCAATGGGGACAATGGGTTGAAGCCGTAGACGACCTCGAAGGGGGACTTGCCGGTAGTCGAATGTCTTGCATGGTTGTAGGCGTACTCGGCGATGGGTAGACACGCCTCCCACTCCTTGATGTTCTTCTTGATCAACACACGAAGTAGAGTGGATAGTGTCTGGTTTGTTACCTCCGTTTGGCCGTCGGTTTGGGGATGGTATGTGGATGAGAACAAGAGCTTGATTCCGAGCTGGGCGCATAGAGTCTTCCAAAAGTAACTCAAGAACTTGACGTCGCAGTCGGAGACGATTGACTTTGGTACTCCATGGAGGTGCAAGATTTCCCTACAAAAGAGATTCGCAACATGTGAAGCATCGTCTATCTTGTTGCAAGGAATGAAATGTGCCATCTTAGAAAATAGGTCCACAACAACAAACATGGAATCCTTTCCATTTTGAGTTCTAGGCAAACCAAGTACAAAATCCATACTAATGTCTTCCCAAGGTTGATAGGAATAGGAAGAGGCATGTAAAGACCATGAGATTGAGCTTTAGACTTAGCTTTGCGACATGTAGAGCATCGGGTGGTGAAGTGTGAGACGCCGCAGAACATCTTGGGCCAAAAGTAGTCTTGGAGAGCGTGGCGAAAGTCTTGTCACGTCCAAAGTGTCCCATGAGTGCGCCTCCATGAGCCTCTTGCAAAAGGACCAAACGAAGAGAAGACTCGAGAATGCATAGTTTGTTAGCTCTCATAAGATAACCATCCTTGATGTAATATTGTTCCCAAGATGTATGCGTCAAACATTTATCATAATGAGGTGCAAAAGATGGATCATTAGCATACAAGTCTTTTATGTGCTCAAAGCCAATAACATTCAACTCAAGTTTAGTGACAAGCGTGCATATGTGTGAAAGTGCATCTGCAACTACATTTTCCTTACCACTTGATCACATATGGGAAAGATTCAATAAATTCACTCCATTTGGCATGATGCTTGTTCAACTTAGTTTGACCTTTTAAGTATTTAAGCGTTATATGATCGGTATGGATGACAAACTCATGAGGTATAAGATAATGTTCCCAAACATGTAGCACACGCACTAAAGCATACAATTCTTTGTCATAGATGGGATAGTTAAGTTGAGCACCGGAGAGTTTTTCACTAAAATATGCAATTACTCGTTTTTCTTGCATCAAAACTCCGCCAATTCCGGTACCACTCGCATCACAATGAACCTCAAAAGTTTTGTCAAAATTGGGCAAAGCAAGAATCAGAGCATGAGTAAGCAAAGATTTGAGCTCATCAAAAGCGGTTGATTGCAAAGATCCCCAAACAAAAGGAGCATTCTTCTTACTCAAAGCATGCAAAGGATCGGCGATAGTGCTAAAATCTTTCACAAAGCAATGATAAAAACCTGCTAGACCAAGAAAACTACGCACTTGTTACAAATTGGTGGGTTGGGGCCAAGTTTTAATTGCTTCGATTTTAGTTTCATCAACATGGACACCCTTGGAAGATACAACGAAACCCAAGAAAACCACTTTGTCAACACCAAATGTGCACTTTTTCATGTTGGCATAAAGACTTTCCTGGCGAAGTGTTTGCAAAACAACCCTAACATGATCAAGATGCTCTTTCATGGTTTTGCTAAAAACAAGAATATCATCGAAGTAAACCACAACAAAGACTCTTATGTAAGGGCGAAGTACATGGTGCATGAGATGCACAAAAGTACCGGGAGCTTTCGATAAACCCATAGACATAACTATCCACTCATATAAGCCAAATTTAGTTTTGAAAGCCGTTCTCCATTCATCACCTTCTTGTATGCGAATTTGATAATAGCCACTTTTAAGATCAATTTTTGAGAAAAAGTTGGCTCCACTAAGTTCATCAAGCATATCATCTAAGCGAGGAATGGGATGCCTATAGCTAACGGTCATAGCATTTATAGGTCTACAATCGGAACACAAGCGGAAACTTCCATCGGATTTAGGCACAAGTATAACTGGAACGACACAAGGGCTTAAGCTTTCACGTACATGACCGTTGTCGATAAGTTGTTGTACTTGCTGTTGAATCTCCTTGGTTTCTTCGGGATTGACACGGTATGGAGCTTTGTTTGGGAGTGGCGCTCCGGGGATGAGGTCGATTCGATGCTCAATGCCTCGTAGAGGAGGTAGACCCGGAGGTAGCTCATCGGGGAAAACATCTTGAAATTCCTGCAAAAGAGATTGAAACACCAAAGGTAGCTCGTGAATGGTGTTAGTTTTTGGTTCTCCATCCTTGCACACAAGGACAAAGTGCATCACACTCGATGGGTTCTCACACACTTCTCTCATCTCACTTTTTGTGGCGAAGAGTATGAGGTTTTTATCCCTAGGCGAAGAGGCGCTCAAGTTTGGCGTGTTGCTCTCACTCATGTTTGGGTGGCTCACTTTCTCACTCTTCTCTCTATGGTGGGTGGCTTGCTTGTCGGCTATCACTTGACTAGGAGACATAGGTCGTAGCACATACTCCTTTCCTTTCATCTTGAAGCTATAGTGATTGGTACGCCCATTGTGGATGACACCACGGTCGAATTGCCATGGTCGACCAAGAAGGAGGTGGCAAACGGTCATTGGGACCACATCACACTCCAAAGTGTCTTCATATGCACCAATTCTGAAGGAGACTTGGACCGTATGCTCAACTCGTATAGTGCCGGAGTCACTTAGCCATTGAACCTTGTAAGGGTGCGGGTGCTTCCTCTTGACCAATTGAAGCTTAGAGCAAAGTTCTTCACTTGACATGTTGTGGCAACTACCTCCATCGATGATCACCTTGACTGACCTTCCATTGATGTCGGCCTTGGTGTGGAAGATATGGCATTGTTGGTCTTCTTCTTGTTGATGCTGAAGTGTCAAGACCTTGGAGACAACAAGGGCGGGGCTCGAATCCTCATCACAAAAGACTCTATCATCTTCATCCTCATTAACGCGCCGGTGCATGGCCACTTGCTCAATATCTTCCATTTCATCTTCACTCATTGAGTCGTAGGTGCCATCGTCGTTGAGGATCATGGTGCGCTTGTTTGTGCATTCATAGGACTTGTGGCCTCGGCCGCCGCAAGTGAAACACTTGAAGGAGCTTGTCTTGACGGTCTCATCGGTCGGAGTAGATGAAGAAGCACGCGGCTTGAAGTTGCTTGTAGTAGGAGGAAGACGACTTGAACTTGACGGATGTTTCTTGTAACTTGGCTTGTCGTCATTGCTTGGAGAGGGCTTGGTTGACGTAGATGTTGGAGGAGTTGCTGAAGCTTGATTGTTGGAGAGGCCGTATGTCTTGGATGAGTACTTGGCGTACTTGAAGTCATCTTGCACTTGTCGTTCCACCTTGGTCGCTTGATACACGAGCTCGATGAGGTTGGAGTAGGGTTGGAAGTCGGCGATCTTCTTGATGGGATGATTGAGTCCATTCAAGAATCGTGCCATTGTTTGCTCATCATCTTCCTTGACATTGGCTCGAATCATGGCTATCTCCATTTCCTTGTAGTATTCTTCAACACTCTTTGTACCTTGCTTGAGGAGTTGTAGCTTCTTGAAGAGATCACAGTTGTAGTAGGTGGGCACAAATCGTGCTCGCATGACATCCTTCATTTGAGCCCAAGTGGTGATTGGAGGGTCACCTCTTGCTTCTCGGCGCTCAAGGACTTGTTCCCACCATATGAGCACATAGTCTTGGAACTCAAGTGATGCCATTGCAATCTTCTTCTCTTCCTCATAGTTGTGCAAACGAAAGATTTTGTCGACCTTCAATGCCCATGAGAGGTATTCTTCCGGATCATTGCTTCTATTGAACTTGGGCATTGTGAATTTGAGCTTTCCATAGCGTTGCTCTTCATCTTGATAGTGGTTGCGGTGCCGCTCTTGCCTTGGAAAGTCCTCGAATGCTCGTTCCTCATGATGTCGCTCCTGGCGTGGAGGAGGGTCTTGAAGCACTTGTTCCACTTGGTGTTGCTCTTGTTGCATTTGGGGTTGAGGTGGAGCTTCACGAGCTTGTGGAGGAGCTTGAGAAGCTTGATGGTGCACACGTGGTTGATAGTTCCTCTCTTGTATTTCTTCTCGAAGGGCTTCCTCTTGATTGCGCCGTTCGCGATTGCGGTTGGCGATGGCTCGACTTGATTCTTGAAGGGCACATTCCGCCTCAAGAGCTTGTGCTTCACGTTGTTGTTGTTGAAGATGTTGGGCCTCGACATCTTGCTCCTCTTGGTGTCGACGCGCTCGTTCTTCTTTTCTTGACAACGAAGGCGTTGTCTTTCTTGAGCTTGAGCAAAAGCGACTTAGTTTGCTTGAGGACGAGGAACTTGCTCATCGACTTGCTCTTGGGAATGCTTGACATGTAGCGGGTCTCGAGATGCATGATGGTCTTGACGCGCGGCTCGTCGAAGAATGGTCGATGACGGTGTACTTGAGCCGGAGAACGTGTCGTCACAGTGTCGACTTGAGTGGCTCCGTCTTGAGTAGGAAGACATTGAAGGAGGCCGGTTGACCAACAAAGCTCGGATCTCGTCCATTCTTGCATCGTTCTCTTTCTTGTGCGCGTCGAGCTTGTTGTCAAAGTAGTCTCGTGTACGTTGCTCGGAGAGTCGCAAGTCGGTGGCGAGGTTGTCGATGCAGTTGTTCATTGCTTGTTGCTCTTGATGTAGAGCTTGTTGTGCACCAAAGAGGTGGCTCTTGGTGACGAATGATGACATGTCGTCATCTTGCTCGATGAAGAGTGGGTTGGTAGAGGAACTTGGCCTATCCATCATAAGAAAGTGGTGGTGAGTAGGAAAATGAGAGAACAAAACCAAAGTTACCTTTTCCGAAGATTGTGGATGTAACAAGTACGATCCCACATGATGTTACAATAGAGGAATTGGTACCGGGAATTGTTTCTCACACCTACAAGTAAATGGTCTATGGAGGAGCTTGGTTAGGAAAGGCACAAATAATTCAAGCAAATGTTAGTCAAGATGTTGATAAAGTTGAGAAGATTCACAAATGGCAAATAAGACCAATAGATCAACCTCCAAGATAACACGAGGAACACACACACGGAAGATAAATGGGATCCGCACAACCAAGGGGTGAGCTCAAAGATATCGAAACACGGGAAAAGCTCTTGTCGTACAAATACTAGAGAGACGCTAGCTCGATTGCACTAATGGGGTAGATACGCTAGTGCACCAACCTAATAGAGAATCCACTCGTCTCACTAATGATGAGGACATCAATACAATTGTTACACCCACAGCCCCTGCTGCTATACATACTGGACCAATTACTAGAGCTCGCGCACGCCAACTAAATTACCAGGTACTTTCGTTTCTTGGTAATGATTCTAATGTTCATGAGAATATGATGCTGCCTAAATTGGATACATTTGTTTTGCTTACAAATGAAGGGCCTAGCTTGGAGAAGGATGAACATTTGAGTAAGAACAAGGATGGAGATGATGGCATGCGCAAGGGGAACAAGAACGGAGTTACAAGTGATGATTTCAGGACTTTGAAGCCACCATAATGGGTGCATGAAGCCTTGGATGAAATATACAAGATGCCACTTTATAAATTTCGTCCCGAGGCTATTCTAGGTGCTGCGTCACCTTATTATTGGTCCAGGACCATGTAATTTCGAAATACATAAGTATAGGCTATTTTTAGAGTCCGTATGTGTGGGGAAACAAGAGATAGGGTTGATTTCGGACCCCTCCACCAAGGGCCACGAAATTCCCCCCTCTTCCTCCATATATACAGCCCTTAGGGCATCGTTTAGACTTTGGGTTTTGTTTAGATTAAAAGTTCGCCATAGCTGCAACTTCGCGTACTTCGTTTGTGTTCAACGACCAGACAAAGGCGTCACAGAACCCCACCTTGAACAATAAAGCTTTCATCTTATATTCGCAATATCCAGATTGCAATCTCAGTTTCTTGCTTGTTCTTCGTTTGCTCGCAGGAAACAGACCCTCGTGGTCAGGTTGATGGTGCTCCGGCGTGGTCAATAACCTCTCGGAGTTGGTTTAGCGATTGCTAAGGCGCGACGTCCTCGCACGTTCGTAGTCGGATCGTCAAAGTCAACTTCCACCAAAGCGATATCCATCATCTCATCGAAAGACGGGACACCTTTGCCTCTATCAAGTGGTATCAGATTTCCAGGTTGCTCGGTGAGATTTTACAGTTTTTCGTAGTTTAGATTGAGTCTGTTCTTCATACCTATAGTCCACGAAAAAGCCACAAAAAAACTCAGGGTTAGTTCATCCTATCCGAACCAATCTAAGCATCTGGATAATCTTTTCTGTATTTGCGTTGTTGAATTTGCGGCTGCATCATCGTGTCAGTTGCTAGTCTTAGAGTCTAGTCTTTTAGAGTTTCGAGTTCTGGTCATAAGTTGTCACGCCGCCGCCGCACCATCATCATCGCCCCTGCCATCTACCACCACCGCTTATCCGCCACCGCTTCGAATCCGTATCCATATACCACCACCGCTGCTATATATCACCACCGCTGCCATCTAGCACCCTATATCGACCACCAATCCGAGTTCTTTTCATATTAGGTTTGTTTTCGAGAATCATCTAGTTTCTGATTCGTGTTTCCTTGCCGGAGTAGATTTCAAAAAAAAAATAGTCCGGAAACCACCCTCCGTTTAGGCCCAAAATTTTCCGAAAACGCATTTGTCGAAAATTTTTCTGGCTATCCTATTTTTAGGTGTTTCTGAGTGTTTTGAGACAGGTGCCATTATAGAAAGTTTTTTTTGAGCCGTTTCTAGAGTTTGGTCCGCGCAGTCGAAAAGAAAAATTGGTCGCAAAAATTTTGTGTCTATCCTGTTACCTTGACTTGGGAAGAGATTTGAGACACTTGCCATTATAGTGAATTTTCACAAAAAAAGAGAAGCACAAAAAAAAGGAGCGCAAAAAAGGAGCGAAAAAAATAACAGTGTGCTCGTCCCTTGTTTACGTGCCACGCCGTGATTTTGTTGGTGTTCTAGGCTCGCGTCTCTAGCACAGTCTAGCCTAGGACTAGCACAATACCGTCGTTGAGCGTTTATTCAACTTTGCATCTCTGAATTGATTATTGCTGACCCTTTTTGCTACCATATTATAAGCCTTCGCAGCTCCACATACATCTACGTCATGCGTTTGACTCTCCCTGGTAATCGCTCTATTCAAGCTTTGAGAGTTTTGACTACAACGGTTGCCGATCACCGCCTGCTGCTGGGTAAGAACTTGTAAGAATTTGAGATTTGCTTGACAGATTTGTGACACCCACCACCACCTCTTGTTCGTAGTCTGTAGGATCATATTCTTGTGTGTTTCTATTGCTGCTAACCATGCCAGGATCAGAAGCCGACGAGACTGACTGGGAGAACATGACGAATAATGATTTGCATGATAAATTTCAGCAAATGATGAGTGGACAGGTGCGAGATGTGCTAAACAGATTTGAAGAGGCCATGGAGAAGATAGATGGCATGGAGAAGACATTCGAAACAAAGCTCGATAACAAGTTTAATGAATTACTCACGCGTCTTCCACCACCACCACCCGCTGCACCTAACGCACCTCTCCAACAACAACAACAATGACTACCTCCACGTCGCGAAACAGACCTCCGCCGAGCGAGCCGTGTCCCTCTTGTGTTTGGCCAAACTATTGGTGTTGCTGTTGATACTTCTGTGGCTCCCACTGCTGATGCGGAGGAGGATGATTATGTGGGATATTATGAGGATGAGGTTGATCAAAATGAGAACTACGTGCAACCACCTGCACCACAACCACTAGGCCGTCCACATGCAAATAATCACAATGGTAGGGCTCTCCCTCAGGTTTGAGATCATGACCATCTGCCTAAACCGAAATTGAATATTCCACCATTTGAGGGTAGATATGTTCCTGATATATATCTTACTTGGGAGTTAGAAACTGAACAACGATTTACATGTTCACAATATCCCGAGGAGAGACGGGTTGCCGCTGATGTTTGTGCTTTCACTAGTTTTGCATGTGTATGGTGGTCTGAACATTGTAGATTATATCCTATTCCAACTACTTGGGCTGCTTTGAAAACTGCTATGCGTACTCGTTGGGTTCCACCATATTATCAACATGAATTGCTTCAAAAATTGCAGCGCTTAAGACAAGGAAAAAATTATGTAGAAGAATATTATCAGGAATTACAAACTGGCATGATTAGATGTGGTATTGTGAGGAGAATGAAGCTATGCTTGCACGTTTTCTGGGTGGATTAAATAGAGAGATTCAGACCATTCTTGACTATAAGGAGTATACTAATATCACTCGTTTATTCCATCTTGCTTGTAAAGCTGAACGTGAAGTGCAGGATCGACAAGCATTGGCGCGAACTAACTTTTCTACAGGCCGACCTTCATCATGGACATCGCGTGCATCTTCTACTTCAACTGCACTAGCACCTCCATCAGGTGCCACCTCCGGCCGTGATACAAGAAAACAGACACAACCACCAATATCTGCCAAGAGCGCACCTGTCGGTCCTGCACAGAGTTCTTCTTCTTCCATGGCATCAATAGGGCACACACGTGATATTATTTGTCGTCGTTGTAAGGGAAGAGGTCATTATGCGAGAGAATGCAAATCTCAGCGTGTGATGATTGCTACCGAGGATGGTGGGTATGAGTCCGCTAGTGACTATGATGAGGAGACTTTGGCTATTATTACACGTGAAGAACATGGTGGAGATGATTCTGATCATGAGACGCAATACATGGCTCCTGAAGACGCCGACAGGAATGAATGTTTAGTTGCTCAATGTGTTTTGAGTGTGCATGTCACACAAGCTGAGCAAAATCAGAGGCACAATTTGTTCCATACCAAGGGAGTTGTGAAGGAACGTTCTGTGCGCGTCATCATAGACGGAGGGAGCTGCACCAACTTGGCTAGCATGGAGATGGTGGAGAAGCTTTCTCTCACCACAAGACCACATCCACATCCTTACTACATCCAATGGTTCAACAACAGCGGCAAGGTTAAGGTAACACGTACTGTTCGTGTGCATTTTAGTATCTCTACATATGCTGATTATGTTGATTGTGATGTGGTACCTATGCAAGCATGTTCCTTATTACTTGGTAGACCATGGCAATTTGATAAAAATTCTGTACACCATGGTAGAAACAATCAGTATACTCTTGTTCATAAGGATAAAAATATTACTTTGCTTCCTATGACTCCTGATTCCATTTTGAAAGATGATATTAATAGAGCTAATAAAGCAAAACAGGAGAAGAATAAGAGTGAAAATCAGATTGTGGCAAAAGAATTTGAGCAACAAATGAAGCCTAATAATAAACCATCTAGTGTTGCTTCTGAAATTAAATTGAAAAGTGCATGTTTATTTGCCACCAAATCTGATATTGATGAGCTAGATTTCAGCAAATCTGTTTGCTATGCTTTTGTGTGCAAAGAGGCATTATTTTCATTCGAGGACATGCCTTCCTCTTTGCCTCCTGCTGTCACTAACATTTTGCAGGAGTTCGCTGACGTCTTTCCACAAGACGTGCCACCGGGATTACCGCCTATTCGAGGGATTGAGCATCAGATTGACTTAATTCCCGGTGCTTCACTGCCAAACCGTGCGCCATACCGTACCAATCCAGAGGAGACGAAGGAGATTATGCGTCAAGTACAAGAGCTTCTCGACAAAGGTTATATACGCGAATCCCTTAGTCCTTGTGCTGTTCCTATTATTCTAGTGCCGAAAAAGGATGGTACATCACGTATGTGTGTTGATTGTAGAGGCATTAATAATATTACTATTCGTTATCGTCATCCTATTCCTAGGCTAGATGATATGCTTGATGAATTGAGTGGCTCTACAATATTCTCCAAAGTTGATTTGCGTAGTGGATACCATCAAATTCGTATGAAATTGGGAGATGAATGGAAAACAACATTTAAAACTAAGTTTGGATTATATGAGTGGTTAGTCATGCCTTTTGGGTTAACTAATGCACCTAGTACTTTCATGAGATTAATGAACGAAGTTTTACGTGCTTTCATTGGACGATTTGTGGTAGTTTACTTTGATGACATATTGATTTATAGCAGATCTTTGGAAGAACATTTGGAACATTTACGTGTTGTTTTTATTGCTCTACGTGATGCACGTTTGTTTGGTAACCTTGGGAAGTGCACCTTTTGCACCGACCGAGTATCTTTTCTTGGCTATGTTGTTACTCCACAGGGAATTGAAGTTGATAAAGCCAAGATTGAAGCTATTGAGAGTTGGCCGCAGCCCAAAACGGTCACACAAGTGAGGAGTTTTCTTGGCCTCGCTGGATTCTATAGGCGTTTTGTGAGAGATTTCAGCACCATTGCTGCACCTCTCAATGAGCTTACAAAGAAAGATGTGCCTTTTCTTTGGGGTACCGCACAGGAAGAAGCCTTCACGGTATTGAAAGATAAGTTGACACATGCTCCTTTACTCCAACTTCCTGATTTTAATAAGACTTTTGAGCTTGAATGTGATGCTAGTGGAATTGGATTAGGAGGTGTGTTATTACAAGATGGCAAACCTGTTGCATACTTTTCTGAAAAATTGAGTGGGCCTAGTCTGAATTATTCTACTTATGATAAAGAATTATATGCTCTTGTTCGGACTTTAGAAACATGGCAACATTATTTATGGCCCAAAGAATTTGTTATACATTCTGATCATGAATCTTTGAAACATATTAAAAGTCAAGCTAAACTGAATCGTAGACATGCTAAATGGGTTGAATTCATTGAGACTTTCCCTTATGTCATTAAACACAAGAAGGGAAAAGAAAATGTTATTGCTGATGCATTGTCTCGTCGCTATACTATGCTTTCACAACTTGACTTCAAAATATTTGGTTTGGAGACCATCAAAGATCAATATGTGCATGATGCTGATTTTAAAGATGTAATGCAGAATTGTAAAGAAGGAAGAATGTGGAACAAGTTCGTCGTTAATGATGGATTTGTGTTTCGTGCTAACAAGCTATGCATTCCAGCTAGCTCTGTTCGTCTTTTGTTGTTGCAGGAGGCGCATGGAGGAGGATTAATGGGACACTTTGGCGTGAAGAAGACGGAGGACGTACTTGCTACACATTTCTTTTGGCCAAAGATGAGACGGGATGTTGAGCGTTTTATTGCTCGCTGCACTACATGTCAAAAAGCTAAGTCACGACTCAATCCTCATGGTTTATATATGCCTTTGCCTGTACCTAGTGTTCCTTGGGAGGATATATCTATGGACTTTGTTTTAGGTTTACCTCGAACAAAGAAGGGGAGGGATAGCATATTTGTTGTCGTGGATAGATTCTCGAAAATGGCACACTTTATACCATGTCATAAAAGCGATGATGCTGTTAATGTTGCTGATTTGTTCTTTCGTGAAATTATTCGCTTGCATGGTGTGCCAAATACTATTGTTTCAGATCATGATACTAAATTTCTTAGCCACTTTTGGAGATGTTTATGGGCTAAGTTGGGGACTAAACTGCTTTTTAGTACTACTTGTCACCCCCAAACTGATGGACAAACTGAAGTAGTCAATAGAACATTGTCTACTATGCTTAGGGCTGTTTTGAAGAATAATAAGAAAATGTGGGAGGAATGCTTGCCTCATATTGAATTTGCTTATAATCGTTCATTGCATTCTACTACTAAGATGTGCCCTTTTGAAGTTGTGTATGGTTTCCTACCTCGTGCACCTATTGATTTGTTGCCTCTTCCATCTTCGGAGAAGGTTAATTTTGATGCTAAACAACTTGCTGAATTGATTTTAAAAATGCATGAGTTAACTAAGGAAAACATTGAGCGTATGAATGCTAAATATAAACTTGCTGGAGATAAGGGTAGAAAACATGTTGTGTTTGCACCTGGAGATCTTGTTTGGTTACATTTGCGTAAGGATAGATTTCCTGATTTGCGCAAATCAAAGCTAATGCCACGTGCTGATGGTCCCTTTAAGGTCTTGGAGAAAATAAATGATAATGCATATAAACTTGAGCTGCCTCCAGATTTTGGAGTTAGTCCCACTTTTAACATTGCAGATTTGAAGCCTTATTTGGGTGAGGAAGATGAACTTCCATCGAGGATGACTTCAATTCAAGAAGGGGAGGATGATGAGGACATCAATACAATTGTTACACCCACAGCCCCTACTGCTATACATACTGGACGAATTACTAGAGCTCGTGCACGCCAACTAAATTACCAGGTACTTTCGTTTCTTGGTAATGATTCTAATGTTCATGAGAATATGATGCTGCCTAAATTGGATACATTTGTTTTGCTTACAAATGAAGGGCCTAGCTTGGAGAAGGATGAACACTGGAGCAAGAACAAGCATGAAGATGATGGCATGCGCAAGGGGAACAAGAACGGAGTTACAAGTGATGATTTGAGGACTTTGAAGCCACCATAATTGGTGCATGAAGCCTTGGACGAAATATACAAGATGCCACTTTATAAATTTCGTCCTGAGGCTATTCTAGGTGCTGCGTCACCTTATTATTGGGCCAGGCCCATGTAATTTCGAAATACATAAGTATAGGCTATTGTTAGAGTACGTATGTGTGGGGAAACAAGAGATAGGGTTGATTTCGTACCCCTCCTCCAAGGGCCACGAAATTCCCCCCTCTTCCTCCATATATAAAGCCCTTAGGGCATCGTTTGGAGTTTGGGGTTTTGTTTAGATTAAAAGTTCGCCATAGCTGCAACTTCGCGTACTTCGTTTGTGTTCAACGACCAGACAAAGGCGTCACAGAACCCCACCTTGAACAATAAAGCTTTCATCTTATATTCGCAATATCCAGATTGCAATCTCAGTTTCTTGCTTGTTCTTCGTTTGCTCGCAGGAAACAGACCCTCGTTGTCAGGTTGATCATGCTCCGGCGTGGTCAATAACCTCTCGGAGTTGGTTTAGCGATTGCTAAGGCGCGACATCCCCGCACGTTCGTAGTCGGATCGTCAAAGTCGACTTCCACCAAAGCGATATCCATTATCTCATCGAAAGACGGGACACCTTTGCCTCTATTAGCTAACCCAAGTAAGCATATGTATGTGGTGACCAAGATGATGCGTGTATGCTAAGAGGCTCAATGCTATTGCTTATAAGCTCTTTGCTTCTCTTTTTTTCAACTATGCCACGATGCTTGATATGCGAGCTACACAACGAGGTAACAAGTAGTCAATGCACGGGATGGACGGAACACTAAATGGTGCACTAAGGCGTGGCCCGGCAATACTCAACAAGCTAGTCTCGATGGGTAAGCAACGCAAAAGGGCTCAAAGCTATCAAGTTAATGGCGAGGGAGTACAAGGTGTCGTCAAGGTTACCGTCTTGCTTACGGTTGAAGATGATCTTGTCGAAACCGATGTGTTGTCCGAGTCGATGATTGGTGGCTATGATGATGATACCAACTCGCGCCCAAGTAGCCGAAACACCTTAGGATACAAGAGAAACCGCGACCCAAACTCAAACAAAACGTGGAAAGGGTGCGGAAGAACACAAGAGGTGGTGGGGAAACGAAATGAAGAAAAACAGAAAATGGCCGAAACTCCCTGGATAGTCTGTGTGCACGGGGTAAGTGAGGCCCGTATTCATGGGGTCCCAATGGCCCGTGTGCACGGGGTCCTGTGTGAGCGGACAAACTGCTCTGATCCCATGGTAATTCCCAAGTTTTTGGCCGAATTCAAACGATGGAAGGGTGGGGACGAAGATGGAGGGTTAGATCCACTTGCCAAACACCAAATTCGTGGATCAAAACAACAAAATCTCACAAGATCAAATAAATTGCAAGAAAATTTTTGGGGCTATTTTTGGTGGGGATTTGCGGATTAGGACGAAAAACAACAAAATCAAGCTAGAAAGTGGAAGGTAGGGACTGCAAGATGTGAATCAACCTGGCTCATGATACCAAGATGATGTAGGGTAGAACCCTAGGAAGGACCTTTTCGCACTTGGAGGAAAAAAAAGAGGGAAACCACAAGAACAACAAGAACACAAAGATGAACACAAGAGGCAATCACTCCAACAATTCCCGATTACACATCCACTAGGGTAACAACACAAGATCCACAAGTCACAAACACAATCAAAGGAAACATACAATGGCAAAGTTCATCCCAAACCCAGAGGAAGAGGGGTCTTGATGGTAGTCTTCTCCCAATGGAGGTCTTGAAATCCTCAAGGATTCTTCCCTATGGGGTCTTGATCCTCAAAGAGGGAAGGTAATGGAGCAAAGCTCACCAAGATCTCATCTAATACTTTGCTAACCCTAAACATGGTCCTAGGTACGGAATATATAGCCTTGGGGTGGAAGGAGAAGAAGGGGAGCTGAAGATGCAATCTCAGTCGGCCATCCTGGGAGGCCCGTGCGCACAGGGTAAGTTGGGCCCGTGCGCATGGGGGTCCCATGGGCACGATAGAGGCCCGTGCGCACGGGGTGCTTCAGCGCCAGCTTCCTGTGTAGTCCGTGGGCACGGGGTCTTGGGGGCCCGTGCGCACGGGGTCACCTGGGACTTCCTGTATTGCTGCTGTTGCACTCCGTCTTGATTCGTACGGCCTTGGGGTGGTCCTCCTTCTTCTTGGGGATGCTCCAAAGCTCCTTGGTGGTGTTCCTCTTCATACCTAAGGAGGCATAGCATATTTTGGTGAGGTAGTAGACATGTTCCATTTGTGTCCATATGCAACTCTAGTAGGAAGGAGTTCACCTCGGTTTCCAAAGCACGTGCTCTATCTCTTGTCATGGGTCTTCGTGGGGTTGGATGTGTCGATGTAGAGTCCATGGGGATGATGGAAGGATGCTCCGCATCAGAGGTGCTCCTCCAAGATCTAATGGTCCGCACGCATGATAGCCATCGCGACCTCATCAACACGTGCGACCGCGATTTGCTTCTCCGCTGCCAGATGCTCATGAACTCCTTGCTATACTACATGCAAAATGGCTGTGGGTGGCGCTTATTTGGAGGATGGGGAAGTGATTTGGGCGGAAGGTGTCGCACCGTCGGTGGGGGCATGTGGGATGGAGGAGGACGAGGATAGGGGTGGGGTGTGGATTACCTAACTATATCGACAAGGCCGCACAATAAGAAGAAGGGTCACCGACGAGGAGGAGGCCCTGCAAGTAAGCAGTGAAGGTTTGAACTCGGAAAGGAAGGAGGAACAATGGAAATGTGGCTTTTGCTCGGAGGGAGGGGTGGGGAGCTAGATATTTCCATGGTTGCTAATTTTTTTTACTCGGTGCCGCGAGAAACTTGCGCGCAAGTGTGGTTGAAGCGCGAGTGGTAGACTGTAGATGATGAAGCTTCCGGCGTAAGCCATACAAGAGGGGCGCCAAGATATTTTATATCGCATCATACACGATTCTTGCTAGTAAACTATTTGTGGTGTACCTGCTTTTTTCATTTTGATTTGAAAGACAAAATGGTGTTACGGAGGGAAAGGATGGTGTTTGAATTGCTAGAACATTTATCTGCAGTGAACATGCAACTATATGAGTTTTGTGTTAAAATTTGGAATTATTTAGGGTTTGTTTGGCCTTTTTTATACATTAACTGAGTTTCTAGGCATTTAATGTGCATAATTCAAATTTGAACTACAAGCACATTAATGTAGGGCGGAACCCTAGGGGCCGATCTTTCACATTTGTAGAGGATCCCTACGAGGAACACGAAGAACGCGTAGAGGGGAACAAGGTAAAACACGAGGAAACGCAAGAGAAAACACTCAACCAACACGAATATGATCACACATGTGCTAGATCACCGAGGCACAAAGTAGCACGAGATCCAAAGTCAACAAAGGACGATACAAGGGTAACCATTCTTCTCCGTGAGGAGGTCTTGATGGTCTTCTCCGGATGGAGGTCTTGAATCCGGGTGGATCTTCTCCGAAGAGATGTGGTCCCTCACGAGGAGTAGATCCGTGCGGATGAGCAATGCTCTATCTCTAATGAGCTAAACCAATGCTACCTTAGCTAGGAGGTGGGAGAGGTCTATTTATAGTCATAGTGCAAATGAGGGGCAAAGTGAAGGGGTACAAGGGCATCAGCCCGCAGCTGGACGCAGCCAGGGTCTGTCCGTGGGGCGCCGGTCGTCCGGAGGCTCGTGGGGTCCCGGACGTCCGGGGTTCCTCAGATGTCCGTAGATTTCGTTCTGTAGTCGCTGGCATGAACGTCCGGACTTCCTCGGATTTCTGTGATTTTGGTTCTGTTGGCAGGTGCACGGTCGTCCGGAAGGGCTCGGTCGTCCGGAGCCTGGGAGTGGTCGGTCGTCTAGGCTGGGCCGGTCATCCGGGGCCTGTAGCTCTGGCTGGCTTCTCTTTTCTTAGTTGTAGCATCCTCCAGGGGTCGGACGTCCAGGCCAGGCCGGTCATCCGGGGCCTGTAGCTTCCAAAGCAGCTCTTCTTCTTGATCTTCACACTTGGTGTCCTCGCCATCTTGGCCATCGAATGTAGCTATCCCGTGACTCCCGTCCAAGCACCTGATCACACATAGAGTCTCCGTATGAGGTAGTAGCCATGTCTCGTGAGTAGGGAGAGGGAGTTTGGAGAGGAGCGAGTTCACCTTATCTTCGATAGCCTTTGCTTGAGCTCTTGTCATGGGTCCAAGTGGTGTCGAGGGAGATGTAGGTACGTCCATGGGGATGAGCGAGGGATGCTCCGCATCATCTCCCCCCCCTTGGGAAATATCTGACCTCGGATCAAAAGTGTCATCACCATGGTATGGCGAGAGATCCTTGACGTTGAAGATGTCGCTCACGTTGTACTTGTCTCGTGGGAGGTCGATCTTGTAGGCGTTGTTGTTGTAGCATGCTAGCACCTTGAAGGGTCCATCAGCTCGAGGTAGGAGTTTGGGCCTACGTTCATTGGGGAAGCAGTCCTTGTGAAGGTGTAGCCACACGAGATCGCTAATGTTGAAGATCATGGGTTGCTTGTTGACGTTGAGCTTGGACGCTAGTCGTTGTACTTGGCGCTCGATGGTGTGCCTTGTATCCTCATGCATCTTCTTGATGTAGCTTGCGCGTGCACTCACATCGAGGTTTGTGCGCTCTTGTAGAGGAAAAGGTAGAATGTCCAATGGGGACAATGGGTTGAAGCCGTAGACGACCTCTAAGGGGGACTTGACGGTAGTCGAATGTCTTGCACGGTTGTAGGCGTACTGATGCAGAGCATCCTTCGGTCATCCCCATGGACCTTCCATCATCTCACCAAGCACCAAGAGGACCCATGACTAGAGCACGTGCTAGAGCTCTCGAGACCAAGGTGACTTCTCTCCTTAATGATATCTCATATGATCCTCTCGAGACATGTCACCTACCTCAATCCGGAATGTTGTGCATGATTAGGTACCAACAGGACCCTCCCGAGGATGCACATGAAGATGGTCAAGACCCCAAGTCCATGGAACAAGAGAACCAATGGAAGAAGGCAAGAACAACCTCCAGGCACCGGACATCCGGCCAGGACCCCGGACATCCGACCCCTGGAGATCCATAAGGCCAGGCATCTGCAGAAGAAGCTACAGGGACCGGACATCCGGCGTCCAGCCCGGACATCCGGCCCCCACCGGAAATCCGGCCTAAATCCTGGACATCCGGCACTGGCGTCCAGGGAGCACAGAAGCTTGCCCCGACAGCCCAGACATCCGGCGTTCGCCCTGAACATCCGGCGCCTCCCAAAGCCGCGGACATCCGGCCCCTCCGAGCGGGCATCCGGCGTCACCCATCCAGTGAACAGAAGAGTCAACTCCACTGGCCCGTACATCCGGCCCCTCCAGCCCGGACATCCGGCACCTCGTGAGCGCCCAGACATCCAGCCCGTCGCCCGGACATCCGGCGCCCTCTGCCTGCGCGCAACTCCTTTGGGCCGTGACCCATGTGCCCCTTCGCCCTTTGACTATATATACTCCCTCATCCCGTACGTTTTAGGGTTAGCGATGGTTTAGCTCATATTTTGTGTGAGAGCCTTGCTCATCCACTTGGTTACTTCTCCTCGGAGCTCACGCCCTCTTCGGAGAGGATCCCCCAAGCGGATTGAAGACCCCTTCAAGGTAAGACAATCAAGACCTCCTCACGGAGAAGAATGTCTACCTTTGTATCTTCCCTTTGTCGATTTTGAATCTTGTGCTACCTCATGTGTTCGGTGATCTAGCCCTTGTGTGATCGATACTTATCGGTTGAGTGATTCTCTCGTTCCTCCCCGTATTTTCCCCTTTGTGTTTTCTGCGCGTTCTTCGTGTTTCCCCGTAGGATCCACTCCAAACGTGAAAGATTGGCCCCTAGGGTTCCGCCCTACATCATCTTGGTATCATGAGCCACGTTGATCATGTTTTTGGAGCCCCTACCCTGTGTTTTCTAGCTTGATTTTGTTGTTTTCGTCCTAAATCCGAAAATCCCCACCAAAAATAGCCCCAATTTTTTTTGTGATTTGTTGGTGTGATGAAGTTTTGTTGGATTTGATCCACAGATCTGCTTTGCATCGAGTTGATCTAGCTTTTCCCCACCTCTCCCGCGATTTCCATCCACCAATTTGTCCGAATTTTGCCCCGGAGTTGCAATTTTTCCCGTGGAGTTCATCGTGTTCGTCCCCGATCCAGCGCCCGGACATCCGCCCCGTGTCCACTGGACATCCGGCGCCCCGGACATCCGGCAGCTGGCCCGGACGTCCGGCCCCTAGGAGCAGCAACTCCATCCCCCACGCCCATTTTCGCATACTTTCCCCAATTTTGCCCCGGTGCCCACGCTTACTTCCACAAACTCCCAACGTTTCCACAAACACCACCACCATTCACCGCTACCTCCTATGTCGATTTTGACACGTTTTGGTCTTTGAGATTTTGAGTTGTGGTTCCCATGTCCTATTGTGTTTCGGCTATATAGGTACGGTTCGACGTCACCATCACCACCGCTCATCTCCATCGACTACTCAACATCGCCAAGGACGGTAACTTCGACGACATCTTTGTCATACCTTGCAATTGCATTGATACCCCACATGGCCTTACTTTTGCGCAGCTTACCCATCGAGACTAGCCATTGAGTATTGCCGGCAACGTGACTTGTGCACATTAGTGATCATACTCCATAGCATACATACCATACCACCATGGTGCATATCTTGGAATCAACTTGTGTGCCACAAAGTTGTCATAGCATACACAATTGCTATCTTGGTTCGTGAAATTTTGCATGAGAAAAGAGCTCCAAAGTGAAAGAGCCACCCAAGCTTTAAGCAAAGAGGAAAGATAAGCAAAGAGCTTATAAGCAAGAACCATAGCATCATACTACATTAAGATTGTCATATAAGATCATCTTGGATCATAGCACCGAAATACCATACATATAGCATACTTGGGATAGAGATCGTTGCATTTTTGCCTAGTAGGTTGTGCACAAGCTCCGTATCTGCCTATTGTGCAATCGTGCTAGTATCTCTCTAGTATTGTGCAACAAGAGCATTTTCGTGGATTCCACATTTTGGCTCACTTTTGGTTTGCACAATCCCATTTATCTATTTGCGTGTGTGTTTCCGTGTACACCTACTAGCTTGGTCTACTTGTTGCATTTGCAAATTTGTGAATCTTTTCCAACATTATTGAATCTCACTTTCAATTGCATCAAATTTTATGCCACCATCCTAACCAAGCTCCACCATAAGATTTTACTTGTGTAGGTGTGAGAACCGACAATAATTGGTACCAATAGTGCTATTTCATTGTCCGCATTTGAGTGAACTTGATTCATCATCAACATCGGCCAATGGTACATTGGTATAAGTTCTTCTCCTTCTACCACTCACAATTTTGCTTGGAATGATGGATAGGCCGAGTACTTCTACCAACCCACTCTTCATCGAGCAAGATGACGACATGTCATCATACGTCACCAAGAGCCACCTCTTTGGTGCACAACGGGCGTTACATCAAGAGAAACAAGTAATGAACGACCGCACTGACAACCTCGCCACCGACTTGCGACTCTCCGAGCAACATACAAGAGACTACTTAGACAACAAGCTCGACGCGCATAAGCAAGAGAACGATGCAAGAATGGACGAGATCCGCGCCTTGTTGGTGAACCGGCCTCCTCCTACATCGTCATACTCAAGACGGAGCCACTCAAGTTGACACTCTGATGACTCCTTCTCCGGCTCAAGTACACCGTCATCGAACACTATTCGACGAGCCGCGCGTCAAGACCGTCATGCATCTCGCAACCCACTACACGCCAAGCATTCACAAGAGCAAGACGATGAGCAAGTCCCTCGTCCTCAATCAAATCAAGTCGCTTTTTCCCAAGCTCAAGAACGACAACGTCTTCATCGCCAAGAAGAAGAAGAACGAGCGCGTCTACACCAAGAGCAACAAGACACCGAGGCTCAACGTCTTCAACAACAACTACGTGAAGTGCAAGCTCTTGAGGCGCAACGTGCCCTTCAAGAATCAAGTCGAGCCATCGCCAACCACAATCGCGAACGGCGCAATCAAGAGGAAGCCCTTCGAGAAGAAATCCAAGAGAGGAACTACCAACCGCGCGTGCAATGTCAAGTTCCCCAAGCTCCTCCACAAGCTCCTCAAGCTCCACCTCAACCTCAAGTTCAACAACAGCAAGTTGATCATGGACTTCCTCCATGCCAAGAGCAACATTAGGATGATTACCCTCCACGTCAAGGGCGTCATCATCACCATTGCCAACAACACAATGAAGAGCAACGCTATGGCAAGCTCAAATTCACAATGCCCAAGTTCAATGGAAGCAATGATCCCGAAGAATACCTCTCATGGGCATTGAAGGTCGACAAAATCTTTCGTTTGCACAACTATGAGGAAGAGAAGAAGATCTCTATGGCATCAATAGAGTTCCAAGACTATGTGCTCATATGGTGGGAACAAGTCCTTGAGCGCTGACAAGCAAGAGGTGAACCTCCAATCACCACTTGGGCTCAAATGAAGAATGTCACGCGAGCACATTTTGTGCCCACATACTACAACCGCGATCTCTTCAAGAAGCTACAACTCCTCAAGCAAGGAACAAAGAGTGTTGAAGAATACTACAAGGAAATGGAGATAGCCATGATTCGAGCCAATGTCACGGAAGATGATGAGCAAACAATGGCACGATTCTTGAAAGGACTCAATAATCCCATCAAGAAGATCGCCGACTTCCAACCATACTCCAACCTCATCGAGCTCGTGCATCAAGCTACAAAGGCGGAACGTCAAGTGCAAGATGACTTCAAGTATGCCAATTACTCATCCAAGAACTACGGCTTCTCCAACAACCAAGCTTCAACAACTCCTCCGACATCTACATCAACCAAACCTTCTCCAAGCAACGACGACAAGCCGAGTTACAAGAAAACTTCGTCAAGTTCAAGTCATCTTCCTCCTACTACAAGCAACTGCAAGCCGCGTGCTTCTTCATCTACTCCGACCGATGAGACCGTGAAGACAAGCTCCTTCAAGTGTTTCACTTGCGGCGGCCGAGGCCACAAGTCCTATGAATGCACAAACAAGCGCACCATGATCCTCAACGACGATGGCACCTACGACTCCATGAGTGATGAGGAGATGGAAGCTCTTGAGCAAGTGGCCATGGACCGGCGCGTGAACGAGGATGAAGATGATCAAGTCTTTTGTGATGAAGATAAGATCCTCGCTCTTGTTGTCTCCAAGGTCTTGACTCTTCAACATTAACAAGAAGAAGACCAACGATGCCATATCTTCCACACCAAGGCCGGCATCAACGGAAGGTCCATCAAGGTCATCATCGATGGACGTAGTTGCCACAACTTGGCAAGTGACGAACTATGCTCCAAGCTCCAATTGGTCAAGAGGAAGCACCCGCACCCCTACAAGGTTCAATGGCTAAGTGACTCCGGCACTATACGAGTTGAACATACGGTCCAAGTCTCCTTCAAAATTGGTGCATATGAAGACACTTTGGAGTGTGATGTGGTCCCCATGACCGTTTGCCACCTCCTTCTTGGTCGACCATGGCAATTCGACCGTGGTGTCATTCACAATGTGCGTACCAATCACTATAGCTTCAAGATCAAAGGGAAGGAATATGTGCTATGACCTATGTCTCCTAGTCAAGTGATAGCCGACAAGCAAGCCACCCATCATGGAGAGAAGAGTGAGAAAGTGATCCACCCAAAAGTGAGTGAGAGCCACAAGCCAAACTTGCGCGCCTCTTCGCCTAGAGAGAAAAACCTCATACTATTTGCCACAAAAAGTGAGATGAGAGAAGTGTGTGAGAACCCATCGAGTGTGGTGCACTTTGTCCTTGTGTGCAAGGATGGGGAACCAAAAACTAACACCTCTCACAAGCTACCTTTAGTGTTTCAATCTCTTTTGCAGGAATTCCAAGATGTTTTCCCCGATGAGCTACCTCCAGGTCTACCTCCTCTACGAGGCATTGAGCATCGAATCGACCTCATCCCCGGAGCACCACTTCCAAACAAAGCTCCATACAGTGTCAATCCCGAAGAAACCAAGGAGATTCAACGGCAAGTACAACAACTAATTGATAACGGTCATGTACGTGAAAGCTTAAGCCCTTGTGCCGTTCCGGTTATACTTGTGCCTAAGCCCGATGGAAGTTTCCGCTTGTGTTCCGATTGTAGACCTATAAATGCTATTACCGTTCGATATAGGCATCCCATTCCTCGCTTAGATGATATGCTTGATGAACTTAGTGGAGCCAACTTTTTCTCCAAAATTGATCTTAAAAGTGGCTATTATCAAATCCGCATTCAAGAGGGTGATGAGTGGAAGACTGCTTTCAAAACCAAATTTGGCTTATATGAGTGGTTAGTTATGCCTATGGGTTTATCGGAGGCTCCCGGTACTTTCGTGCATCTCATGCATTATGTGCTTCGCCCTTATATTGGAGTCTTTGTTGTGGTTTACTTCGATGATATTCTTGTGTTTAGCAAAACCATGAAAGAACATCTTAATCATGTTAGTGTTGTTTTACAAACCCTTCGCAAGGAAAGTCTTTATGCAAACATGAAAAAGTGCACATTTGGTGTTGACAAAGTGGTTTTCTTGGGTTTTGTTGTCTCTTCCAAGGGTGTCCATGTTGATGAATCTAAAATTGAAGCAATTAAAACTTGGCCCCAACCCACCAATTTGCAACAAGTGTGTAGTTTTCTTGGTCTTGCGGATTTTTACCTTCGCTTTGTGAAGGACTTTAGCACTATTGCTGCTCCTTTGCATGCCTTGAGTAAGAAGAATGCTCCTTTTGTTTGGGGATCTTTGCAATCCACCGCTTTTGATGAGCTCAAGTCTTTGCTTACTCATGCTCCAATTCTTGCTTTGCCCAACTTTGACAAAACTTTTGAGGTTCATTGTGATGCAAGTGGTACCGGAATCGGCGGAGTTTTGATGCAAGAAAAACGAGCCATTGCATATTTTAGTGAAAAACTCTCCGGTGCTCAACTTAACTATCCCATCTATGACAACGAATTGTATGCTTTAGTGCGTGTGCTACATGTTTGGGAACATTATCTTAGACCTCATGAGTTTGTCATCCATACCGATCATGAAATGCTTAAGTACTTAAAAGGTCAAACTAAGTTGAACAAGCGTCATGCCAAATGGAGTGAATTTATTGAATCTTTTCCCTATGTGATCAAGTACATTAAGGGTAAGTGATGCGGAGCATCACACGTTCATCCCCATATACACTCCGACTACTCTCCAAGCCCCAAGGATACATAAGACGAGGCCTCGACTATGCACCATTGCACACAAGGTGAATTCACTCCTCTTCTAACCGTGACTTTCCGCATGCAAGATATGGATGCTACCTCAAGCACGAACCTTGTGCATACTCAGGTACACCCGAGGAGACCATGGAGAGCCCAAGGACCAAGGCCAAGTGTGCGCGGGAGCAAAGGAAGAAGAAGGAAGACGAGTCTGCTGCTACAGCAGCCGGACATCCGGCCATGTCCCGGACATCTGGCCCTGCCCGGACATCCGGCCCAACCACCGGAAATCCGGCCTCCATCACAGAATGCATCTGGAGGCGACCCTCACAGCCCGGACATCCGGTCCCGTTCCCCGGACATCCGGCTCCTCCTGAAGCCCCGGACATCCGGCCCTCCTCGTCGGAAATCCGGCCCCTGGTGTCCAGAGAGCAACCGCAGGGCACCCAGGCCAGCCCGGACATCCGGCTTCCCCACCCGGACATCCGGCTTCCCCGCCCGGACATCCGGCCCGTTGCGAAGCCCCGGACATCCAGCCCCTAGCCCGGACATCCGGCGCCTGCATACGCACAGTGAACGGGCCAAGGGCCCATGTATCCCTCTCACTTACCCCTTCGAGGCTAAGGCCTATATATACTCCCCCACCTCCTCCTAGTTAGGGTTAGCGTTGATTTAGCTCATTTGTGAGATAGAGCCTCGCTCATCCATCGGATCTCCTCCTCGTGAGAGACCGAGGCCTCTTCGGAGAAGATCCACTTGGATTCAAGGCCCCTTTACGGGAAGATCCCCTCGTGGATTCAAGACCTCCTCTCGGAGATGAGCTACCGCCACTTGTATCGTCCGTTGTTGACTTTGGATCTCGTGTATCTCTTTGTGTTCGGTGATCTAGCACTCGTGTGATTGATTCCTTGTTGGTTGAGTGTTTTCTCTCGTTTTCCCCCGTGATTCTCTTCATTTTCTTCCGCTCGTTCTTCGTGTCTCCCCGTAGGATCCACTCCAAACGTGAAAGATCGGCCCCTAGGGTTCCGCCCTACATCATCTTGGTATCAGAGCCACGTTGATCACGTTTTTGGAGCCCCTACCGCTCTTTTTCTAGCTTGATTTTGTTGATTTCGTCCTAAATCCGAAAATCCCCACCAAAAATAGCCCCCAATTTTTTTATGATTTGTTGGTTTGATGATGTTTTGTTGATTTTGATCCATGGATTTGCTTGGTTTTAAGTGGATCTAGCATCTCCCCAAGTTTCCCCACTTTCCATCCACAAAATCTCTCCAATTTTGCCCCCGAAATCTCAATTTTCCGCCCCAAAATCGAGTTCCTCGAGTTCATCCTCGGATTTGGAGCCCGAACATCCGGCCCGACCCCCGGACATACGGCCTGCCCGGACATCCGCCCATTAGCCCAGACATCCGGCTCCTGGAGCGCATTTTCGCGCAAGGTTCTCGACATCAGGTCCGGACATTCGGCCAAACCCTCAGATGTCCGCCTGCTGTCATTTCAGATTTTCCCGTTTCACCGTTTTGCCCATAACTAAATCATCCGGAGTCCGATTTTGACATTCTTTAGCTCGTTTTGAAGCTCTTGACATCCCCCTTCCCACAAAAATACTACCAACATCATTTGACTCCATCAAAGTTTTGAAAATTTGGCAAGTTTTCCTAGGGCTTCCACCACATCATCCGCATAGCGACCACCGACTTCCGCAACCTAACCCATTTTGATCCATATAGCATCAGTGGTTGTTTGAGTAGTGATTCGAGTCTCCTAAGGTGTTCCGGTTACTTAGGGACGGTTGCTTCTTCATCAACCACCACCACCACTTCCACATGACCTTGCCCACCATACACTTCCGAGAACCCAACTTAACCCAATTGTTGTTTGAGCTTTTTCGAGTTGTGGCTTGTGTCTCCTAAGGTGTTTAGGCTACTTAGGGATGGCAACTTCAACTTTGACACATGTATAGCCCGTCATCCCACCTCCGCATTGCCAAGTGCACACCACCACCGCTCTCCGCTACCACCATTTTGACATTTGACGTTTGAGATTTTGAGTTCGCGGTTTTTCCCTTTCCTAAGGTGTTTCAGCTACTTAGGGACGAGACTCCATCATCTTGGTTTCTACATCAAGATCACCGCCACTCATCATCGCCAAGGACGGTAACCTCCATATCATCTTGGTATCGTGGTATCCCTCCATTGTATATTCCCCTTGCCATTGCATTGTTAACCCCTAGCCCATTTTGCGTCACTTGCCTATAGAGACTAGCCATTTGAGTATTGCCGACAACATTACTTGTGCACATTAGTGATCATACCTCCCATAGCATACACACCATATCATCGTGGTGCATATCTTGGTATCATATCTTGTGTCGCAAGTTTGTTCCCGCATATACACAATTGCTATCTTTGTTTGTGCATCGTGCAAAAGTGGCCATACAAAAAAAAGAAATAAAGCTTTTAAGCAAAAGAAAGAGAGCAAAGAAGCTTGTAAGCAAGTGCCATAGCATCATACCACATTGCACATAAGATTGTCATATCCGATCATCTTGGATCATATTGAGAGAAACACCGGGAACCATACATACATAGCATACTTGGGATAGAAGTTTATACATTTTACATCTTATAGGTTGTGCACAAGTGTCGTATCCGCCTATTGAGAAATTGTGCTAGCGTCTCTCTTGAGTTGTGCAACACGAGCGTTTTCCGTGGATTCCACATTTTGTGCTCATTCCTTGGTTGCACGACCCCATTTATCTATCCGTGTGTGTGTTTCCGTGTGCCATTCTTTGCTATTGGTCCATTTGTTTCACTTGCGAATTTGTGAATCTCTTTCAACATTATTGACTCTTGCTAACATTTTGCATTAAATTTTTGTGCCACTATCCTCACCGAGATCCTCCATAAGCTTTACTTGTGTAGGTGTGAGAACCGACAAGGATTGGTACCAATAGTGCTATTTCATTGTCCACATTTGAGTGAACTTGATTCATTGTCAACATCGGTCAAGGTACATTGGTATAAGTTCTTCTCTTTCTCCCACTCATATTTGCTCGAGTCTTGTGATGGATAGGCAAGGCATTTCCTCTCCGGTCTACGACAACAATGACGACATGAACAACTACATCTCCAAAGCGTCTATCTTTGATCTACAACGACAAATACAAGCCGCACAATCAAGATTGCGAGAGCGCATCGAGAACATCTCCATCGACATTTGTCACTCCGAAGCAAGGAAAAGGGACTACATCGACAAGAAGCTTTTCGCACATAAAGAGGAGCAAGATGTAAGGATGGAGGAGATTAGAGCCTTGATCAAGTCTTCTTCCCCTTTGTCATCTTCTAGGCGGCGATGTTCAAGCCACAAGTCTTCGAAGCGCGAAAAAGATGCAAGTGCAAATCGTCCTCGTCCACATCTACATGGGGACCACCATCAAGTTTGTGATCCTCATCGTCATGAAGGGCAAGTCATCTCCAAGGAACATGTGCACGACGACGAACGACGACATCTACTACGAGGTCAAGCACGACAACGACATCATCATCATGAAGATGCTCCACAAGCACAAATGCACAAGTCCCAACAAGCCCTACTTCACGCCAAGTCCAAGCTTCAAGAGCACAAAAGAAGACCGCGAGATGACCACCACCAAGATGGCGCTATGGCTACATCAACCACTTCGGCATCTTCGCCAAGTGTTCTCAAGGCATCTCGCCTTTGGACGTACGTCATCTTCGCCTACTTCCCACGAGTACACCTACATCGACTTCATCAAGTCCAAGGCGACTACCTACGAGCGAGGGTGACACTTCCATATTCGGAAGCCCCCCAAGGAAGATGGCCGAGCATGGGAAACTCCCTTCGGTCATGGAGAAGAGCTACAAGGTGCCACATCATATGGGCCTCCAACAACAAGACGGCGACAAGAATGTCGAGCAAGGGCCATCCCCTTCGACTACAGCGATGAGCGCGAACCTCTTCAACAACATGAAGACGGCGCCCATATTGGACTCATACTCCGAGTCAAGCTACGCGACCGCGCATGGAGATATTTGCACCTACACCTCTCCGACACCCACATATGAAGAGATGCCCCAAGTGCCATGTGAGGAGAGCCACCACCACATGAGTGACATGAGTGACTCCACCATACGTGACATGAAGAGCATTTCCTATGAGAGGATGAGTGTGACCACCACTAGCCCCACACATGAGAGCATGCCACACATCCTATGTGAGGTTGAGCGCAATTTGAGTGACTCCACCAGCCATATGAGTGAGAGCATCCTTGAGGGAGTGAGTGAGCCACAACACTTAGTGAGTGAGGTAGTTGACACGGCACGTGAGGCCACTATGATTTCTAACGACTTAACCTCTACTCCTAGTGTGTTTTCTTCTTTGGTGCTAGGTCTCCTACATGACGACATGCCTACCCTCGACGAGTCCATCCCTCCAATGGGAAAACCGATGGCCATGGTGGACGATGATGCACCCCCACATGGTTCCATCAATATGAAGATGACAATGAGACGATCTTCTACACCTCACCTACAACACATGAGCGATGCTCCAAAGGTAACATAGGTGATGGTGCTTCTCTTGTGCCACTAGTGGACTATCTTGACATCGATTGCTCCCATGATGTTGACACACCTATTGCCATGCTTCATGCTTGTGAGACTTCTTCATGCCTTGACTTACCTATTTATGATGAATATGATGATGAGCATGTTGAGTTGCCTAGTTGTGATGCTACGCTCCATAGGATATCATGTGAAAATTCTATTGGTTACTTCATGTTTGACAATCCTTCGAACTTGTCATATGCTATGGGTGAGATCTCCCATATTGCATCTTTACAATCTCAACATAGTAACTATGCATGCCCCATTAAAATCAACCTCATTTTCACTTATGGCATAGATGACGAGATGATGGTCATTGGCTTTTGCTTCTCTTGTGATGATATTGCCATGCTTCCTTTACATGATTTGCGCAATTCATCTACTATGCCATGCCATGATCATATTGTTCCGAATATGCATTGTTTTCGATGTTGTCAATATTCTCCATGTGA
Organism: Triticum aestivum; assembly: GCF_018294505.1. Classification (NCBI taxonomy): domain Eukaryota; kingdom Viridiplantae; phylum Streptophyta; class Magnoliopsida; order Poales; family Poaceae; genus Triticum; species Triticum aestivum. The sequence goes on along the minus strand of NC_057804.1, from coordinate 335,291,289 downwards.
TGTTTCCATTAATGCTCATGAGGAGACCCCCATAGTTTCCTCATACATATTAGGAGATCTTGATGCACTTCATACTTTGCATGATTCCCATGATTGTGTACACCATATGCATTCCATGAACAACAATGCTCTAGATATCTCTCATGATGAATTACATCCTTTGAGTGTCCATTATGCAATACATAATAACAAACCTCTCATGATGGATGACATTTTTCTATATCACGCATCTCATTTATTTGAGCATTGGATATTTTGTGCTAACCGACACATGCATGTGCGCATCATGATGGATGATGTGTACATATACCACGCACACACAATTTTCCCTTTGTCTTTGTTTTGTGTAGGTACTCATGTATACTCGTCAACCTCTCAATCCCAAGATTTGACAAAACGAGCTCTTGAGAGCAACGATGCTTTGGGATCCCGTGGACTATCCTTACCACCGTTCCCTTCGCGCAAGGACTACGCGCATCTCTTCTACTTGGCTCTCACACAGCTATGGGCTATTTACCACTTGTCACCTTATGCCCATACTATTGTGTTCACTTTGCATGTTATGCTTGCTTCTTGTAGCGACCTGACCCGAATGGATCACGTCTACTGTGCTACGGTGCCATCCCTGGATCAGTAATGCTGACACCACACAGTACATCGAGGTTTTATAGCAGAGTTGCAATCACACACTTATTACATCGATGGCTAAAAAAAAACTTATTACAATAATCATGGCTTAAGGCCATCTAATAACGATAACAGCGGAAGGCTTGGAAGATAAGTGAGTCCATCAACTCCATCGGCATCACTGAGTATAGAACCACGACCTAAACGCACCTCAATCGTCGTCTGAAAAGTCTGCAACATTAACGTTGCAGCCCGAAAATGGGTCAGCACATGGAATATGCTGGCAATGTAACACATAGAGGGTAATGAAACAATAAGCCTATACTACATGCATATTTGGCTGGTGGTAAGGCTCTATGGTTACAGTTTTTGCGAAAAGCCAATTTTTCCCTACATCAAAGGAATAATTTTGTTTAACTATCATGGTGGTTGTTAAACATTGAGAATGGTTGACAGCATCCTCAATCCCAATTAAAAGTACTCATTAAAACCCAATAGCTTTTTATTAGAAGTAACATGTTGAGATTCACAATGATATTCAAGTACTAGATACTCAAAACGTCCATAACCGGGGACACGGCTAATCATGATTAGTTTGTTACTCTGCAGAGGTTTGCGCACTTTTTCCCACATGACTCGATCGCCTCCGCTTGGTTCTCGCACTACATGGTGTTTGAGAAACGAATGACCGAGACATAGTCTTTCAGAAGCACTAGCACCTTACATGTGGGGTAGACCGGTACACCTACATCCCCTACATCTGCTAGTCCACCCCGTAAGAGTTCGCACAACTTAGTCAACTATGCTAGAGCCCATAGTAGCATGTGGCTGCACACGGAAGTTTCCAGTTTGAAATATCTTATGATCCCTTTGAGCCTGGGTGGCGGTCCAAAAAAAAACAGGCAAGTCCTGATAGACATCAGGTGCCTCAATCCACCCAGATGTGTGTTTAAGTTGCCACCTTAGATAAACCATTAAACTTATCAATCTCACATCTGTCATGGATATCACTCACCCAATCCACGTCTACTAGCATAGCATAGCATAATAAGCAAACGTAGAAGTAACTCCCAAGGTTTCATAAGTAACAGGTAATAGGTACTACCTCATCTACTTCCCAATCCCACAATTTAATTTAGATCCTAAACAATGCAAGTGTTTGAGGGTTTGATCTAATGCAATAAAACTGTGTAGTAGGAAAGATATGATCAAGTGTTACTTGCCTTGCTGATGATCCGCGAGTCCTAGGGATTCGAAGTAACAAACGGCGCAATCCGGGTAATCTATCGCAGACAAACAACAATCATACAATAAGTACTCATCTAATGCACAGGGAAATCTCGAATAAAAGATCTAACCAGAGAGTTCAACTTAAGAACCCTGGTTGCGAAAGAATCGAATCAAATAAGGCATCAAAAGTCGGAACTCGAGAGAGAACGACTCGGTTTAGAAATCTGAAATTAGGTCAAAATTTCACAGTAGCAAAACTCTGTGAAAGTTAGTTAGTTGGAACGGCGGTTTCGTTACGAAACTCCAGGTGTTTGAATCACCTGATTCCGATAAACGAGCAAGAAATAAAACATATTTGAAAATTGGATCGGAAATCGAATCAGAGAAATAACGGATTAAATCCGAATAAAAGAAAAACGACGAGCGGTTTAAAATAACGGACGTTCGTTAACAGAACTAATCCAACGAACGCGTTCATTGAAACGAACGGTTCGGTGAACGTTCGTTAATTAAGAAAACCGAAAAATAAAACCAACCTAGTTTTTTTTTAAATAAACCGGATCGATTTGTTAGGGGAAAACCGGATCGGGGCGCGGGGCAGTGGCTACCTCCGGTGGTCTTCGCCGGCGAGGCTCCG